>NW_025547711.1:20000-40000 GCF_905237065.1 Salmo salar
CCACTCTAACCACTAGGCTACCTGCCGTCCCTCCACTCTAACCACTAGGCTACCTGCCTCCCCTCCACTCTAACCACTAGGCTACCTGCCGTCCCTCCACTCTAACCACTAGGCTACCTGCCGCCCCTCCACTCTAACCACTAGGCTACCTGCCGCCCCTCCACTCTAACCACTAGGCTACCTGCCGCCCCTCCACTCTAACCACTAGGCTACCTGCCGTCCCTCCACTCTAACCACTAGGCTACCTGCCGTCCCTCCACTCTAACCACTAGGCTACCTGCCGTCCCTCCACTCTAACCACTAGGCTACCTGCCGTCCCTCCACTCTAACCACTAGGCTACCTGCCGCCCCTCCACTCTAACCACTAGGCTACCTGCCGTCCCTCCACTCTAACCACTAGGCTACCTGCCGTCCCTCCACTCTAACCACTAGGCTACCTGCCGTCCCTCCACTCTAACCACTAGGCTACCTGCCGCCCCAATGTTTAGTCTTACATGATTAGTGCTTAGTGAATATGCATAATAATTCATTCATTACCAAGTGCATCAAAATAACAACATTGTTCCTCTGTTATTCTACATTATTCATATAGGTTGTAATAACATACTTACTGGTCTATGAAGTTGTGTTAGTGTAACAATTTGTCTCAGAACCAGGCTTCTGTTTCCCACAGAGACAGACCTCATCTCCAGCCTTAGTGTACCTGGCCTGGACAGACCTCATCTCCAGCCTTAGTGTACCTGGTCTGGACAGACCTCATCTCCAGCCTTAGTGTACCTGGTCTGGACAGACCTCATCTGCAGCCTTAGTGTACCTGGTCTGGACAGACCTCATCTCCAGCCTTAGTGTACCTGGCCTGGACAGACCTCATCTGCAGCCTTAGTGTACCTGGTCTGGACAGACCTCATCTCCAGCCTTAGTGTACCTGGTCTGAGAGACAGACCTCATCTCCAGCCTTAGTGTACCTGGCCTGGACAGACCTCATCTCCAGCCTTAGTGTACCTGGCCTGGAAGACAGACCTCATCTCCAGCCTTAGTGTACCTGGTCTGGACAGACCTCATCTCCAGCCTTAGTGTACCTGGCCTGGCCTGGACAGAGACAGACCTCATCTCCAGCCTTAGTGTACCTGGCCTGGACAGAGACAGACCTCATCTCCAGCCTTAGTGTACCTGGCCTGGACAGACCTCATCTCCAGCCTTAGTGTACCTGGCCTGGACAGAGACAGACCTCATCTCCAGCCTTAGTGTACCTGGCCTGGACAGACCTCATCTCCAGCCTTAGTGTACCTGGCCTGGAGACAGACCTCATCTCCAGCCTTAGTGTACCTGGTCTGGACAGACCTCATCTCCAGCCTTAGTGTACCTGGCCTGGACAGAGACAGACCTCATCTCCAGCCTTAGTGTACCTGGCCTGGACAGACCTCATCTCCAGCCTTAGTGTACCTGGCCTGGCCTGGACAGACCTCATCTCCAGCCTTAGTGTACCTGGCCTGGACAGACCTCATCTCCAGCCTTAGTGTACCTGGCCTGGACAGAGACAGACCTCATCTCCAGCCTTAGTGTACCTGGCCTGGAGAGACAGACCTCATCTCCAGCCTTAGTGTACCTGGCCTGGACAGACCTCATCTCCAGCCTTAGTGTACCTGGCCTGGACAGACCTCATCTCCAGCCTTAGTGTACCTGGCCTAAACAGAGTCACAGTACCACTGATATCCAGCAGGTGGCAGCAGATCTCCGGTCAACATCATTCCTGACATGGTAACACAAGTCACATTGTCGGCCCAAGTGGTTTGTCAATATCGGTGTGGAGCAACTTGACTGGCCTGTACACCTTTTGGGATGAATTGGAACGCCGACTGCGAGCCAGGGCCTACCGTCCAACATCAGTGCCCCGACCTCACTAATGCTCTTGTGGCTGAATGGAAGCAAGTCTCCGCAGTAATGTTCCAACATCTAGAGGAAAGCCTTCCCTGAAGAGTGGAGGCTGTTATAGCAGCAAAGGGGGGGAACCAACTCCATATTAATGACTTCCCAGAAGAGTGGAGGCTGTTATAGCAGCAAAGGGGGGAACCAACTCCATATTAATGACTTCCCAGAAGAGTGGAGGCTGTTATAGCAGCAAAGGGGGGAACCAACTCCATATTAATGACCATGATGTTGGAATGAGATGTTGGACGAGCAGGTGTCCACATCCTGTTGGTCATGTAGTGTATACAGGTTATGTAGTGTATACAGGTTATGTAGTGTAAATAGGTTATGTAGTGTATATAGGTTATGTAGTGTAAATAAGTTATGTAGTGTATGCAGGTTATGTAGTGTATACAGGTTATGTAGTGTAAATAGGTTATGTAGTGCATATAGGTTATGTAGTGTATACAGGTTATGTAGTGTATACAGGTTATGTAGTGTAAATAGGTTATGTAGTGTATATAGGTTATGTAGTGTAAATAAGTTATGTAGTGTATACAGGTTATGTAGTGTATACAGGTTATGTAGTGTAAATAGGTTATGTAGTGCATATAGGTTATGTAGTGTATACAGGTTATGTAGTGTATATAGGTTATGTAGTGTATATAGGTTATGTAGTGTAAATAGGTTATATGTAGTGTATACAGGTTATGTACTGTATATAGGTTATGTAGTGTATACAGGTTATGTACTGTATATAGGTTATGTAGTGTATACAGGTTATGTAGTGTATATAGGTCATGTAGTGTATATAGGTTATGTAGTGTAAATAGGTTATATGTAGTGTATACAGGTTATGTAGTGTATATAGGTGATGTAGTGGATACAGGCCATGTAGTGTATATAGGTTATGTAGTGTATATAGGTTATGTAGTGTATATAGGTTATGTAGTGGATACAGGTTATGTAGTGTATATAGGTTATGTAGTGGATACAGGTTATGTAGTGGATACAGGTTATGTAGGTTATGTAGTTTATGTAGTGGATACAGGTCATGTAGTGTATATAGGTTATGTAGTGTATATAGGTTATGTAGTGGATACAGGTTATGTAGTGGATACAGGTTATGTAGTGTATGTAGGTTATGTAGTGGATACAGGTTATGTAGTGGATACAGGTTATGTAGTGGATACAGGTTATGGAGTGTATATAGGTTAAGGTTATGTAGTGTATATAGGTTAAGGTTATGTAGTGTATATAGGTTATGTTGTGTATATAGGTCATGTAGTGTATATAGGTTATGTAGTGTATACAGGTCATGTAGTGTATATAGGTTATGTAGTGTATATAGGTTATGTAGTGTATATAGGTTATGTAGTGTATATAGGTTATGTAGTGTATACAGGTCATGTAGTGTATATAGGTTATGTAGTGTATATAGGTTATGTAGTGTATATAGGTTATGTAGTGTATACAGGTCATGTAGTGTATATAGGTTATGTAGTGTATATAGGTCATGTAGTGTATATAGGTTATGTAGTGTATACAGGTCATGTAGTGTATATAGGTTATGTAGTGTATACAGGTCATGTAGTGTATATAGGTTATGTAGTGTATATAGGTTATGTAGTGTATATAGGTTATGTAGTGTATACAGGTCATGTAGTGTATATAGGTTATGTAGTGTATATAGGTCATGTAGTGTATATAGGTTATGTAGTGTATATAGGTTATGTAGTGTATATAGGTTATGTAGTGTATATAGGTCATGTAGTGTATATAGGTTATGTAGTGTATATCTCTCTCTCTCTCTCAGGAAAGGGTTTGTGGGTACTCTCTGGCTCTCGTTTCCTGTGAGTTCTAAATGCAGGCAGAGGAAATACCACTGTGTGTGTGGGTCATTGTTAAGCGTCCTGTCTTTGTCCAAACATTTCTCTCATTAACATTACGACCAGAACTACATTATACAGAAGGTTTTTCCTTTATTTATTTACTATTTTCTACATTGTAGAATAATAGTGAAGACATCAAAACTATGAAATAAAACAATATGGAATCATTTAGTAAACCAAAAAAAAAAGTGTTAAACAAATTAAAATATATTTAATAATTGAGATTCTTCAAAGTAGCCACCCTTTGCCATGATGATGACGGCTTTTGCACACTCTTGGCATTCTCTCAACCAGCTTCATGAGGTAGTCACCTGGAATGCATTTAATTCAACTGAGTGTGCAACTCAGGGGTCTTTCTGTCTGTATGTAGGTTAGCAGTGTGTGTGTGTGTGTGTGTGTGTGTGTGTGTGTGTTTTGAACAGCCACAGGAGAGGACAGTACCTATAGCTCCTTCCTATTTAAATTAAACACACAGGCTTTTGTTTTAAAATCCCGTCAGATAACCAGAGACAAAACAAGAGAAACTGTACAAAAAGCTCTAATCTCTCCACAGTTTGTACATTTCAACATCACTACATTCATAACCCTTGTAGAAAAACACACCATTCTCCTGGCAAAGCCTCATTTACACCTTTTTTCCCCCCCGCTTCAATCCAACGGTCCCGCACAAGAGTTCTGCATAACCGTCCTTCCAAACTCCCTTTCAAAGGTGTCCGTGAGGACGGGAACGGACCGGGAACGGACCGGGAACGAAGGGCAGAACGGACCGGAACGGACCGGAACGGGCGGGAACGGACCGGGAGGAACGGGCCGGGACGGGGAACACCGGAGGGGAGAGGAAAAAAAACGCGAAAGAAGGGAAACGACCGAAGACCGGAACGGGCGGGAAGACGGGACGAACGGGCGGAACGGAGGAAGACCGACGGACCGGGAATGGACAATTAGTCTTAATGCTGTCTGTATTTTCACCACAGGAAACACAACAGTCTCTCTCCTCTCTGCCAGGTCCGGTACCAAACAAACTTTACGTGTGTGTGTGTGTGTGTGTGTGTGTGTGTGTGTGTGTGTGTGTGTGTGTGTGTGTGTGTGTGTGTGTGTGTGTGTGTGTGTGTGTGTGTGTGTGTGTGTGTGTGTGTGTGTGTTTGTGTGTGTGTGTGTGTGACACTGAGTGGCGTGTGTGTGTGAGAAGCAGCTGTTTTTCCCAGAGTTCTGTGTGCTAAATCCAGATGGTCAGGCATTTGATGACCTCACAGGTCACAAAAAAAATGTTCCCGGTCAGAGTTCAGAGGTTAGAGGTTAGAGGTTAGAGATTTGTGGTCCGAGCCTGGCGCCCTTGTTGTCTCCCTGTGTCCTGTCTGTTGGTCTGTCCTCTGTCCTATCTGTTTGTCTGTTGGTCTGTCCTGTCTGTTTGTCTGTTGGTCTGTCCTGTCTGTTGGTCTGTCCTGTCTGTTTGTCTGTTGGTCTGTCCTGTCTGTTTGTCTGTTGGTCTGTCCTGTCTGTTTGTCTGTTGGTCTGTCCTGTCTGTTGGTCTGTCCGGTGTCCTGTCTGTTGGTCTGTCTGTTGGTCTGTCCTGTCTGTCTGTTGGTCTGTCCTGTCTGTTTGTCTGTTGGTCTGTCCTGTCTGTTGGTCTGTCCTGTCTGTTGGTCTGTTGGTCTGTCCTGTCTGTTGGTCTGTCCTGTCTGTTGGTCTGTCCGGTGTCCTGTCTACTGGTCTGTCCTGTCTGTTGGTCTGTCCTGTCTGTTGGTCTGTCCTGTCTGTTGGTCTGTCCTGTGTCCTGTCTACTGGTCTGTCCTGTCTGTTGGTCTGTCCGGTGTCCTGTCTGTTGGTCTGTCCTGTGTCCTGTCTGTTGGTCTGTCCTGTGTTCTGTCTGTTGGTCTGTCTGTTGGTCTGTCCTGTCTGTTGGTCTGTCCTGTCTGTTGGTCTGTCCTGTGTCCTGTCTGTTGGTCTGTCCTGTCTGTTGGTCTGTCCTGTCTGTTGTTCTGTCCTGTCTGTTTGTCTGTTGGTCTGTCCTGTCTGTTGGTCTGTCCGGTGTCCTGTCTGTTGGTCTGTCCTGTGTCCTGTCTGTTGGTCTGTCCTGTGTCCTGTCTGTTGGTCTGTCCTGTATGTTCCTCTGGTCTGTCTCTTTCAGTGTGCAGGACTGTAACTCTGTCTCTCTGGGTGTGGACCTGGGGGACGGCGAGGCGTGTGGTGGGGTTGGGATTGTGGGTGAGGTATCTCATGTCTCCAGAAGTCTTTCCAGCTGTGTGTCCACTTTAGAGTCATCACTAGCTAGTATAGACTCATCGCTAGCCTGTACCAGTGTACGGTCAGTGTTAGTGAGTATAGGCTCATCGCTAGCCTGTGTAAGTGTAACCGATGTGAAATGGCTAGTTGGTTAGCGGTGGTGCGCGCTAGTAGCGTTTCAATCGGGTGACGTCACTCGCTCTGCGACCTTAAGTAGTTGTTCCCCTTTGCTCTGCAAGGGCCGCGGCTTTTGTGGCACGATGGGTAACGATGCTTTCGCGGGGTGTCAGTTCTTGATGTGCGCAGAGGGTCCCTGGTTCAAGCTCAGGTTGGGGGCGAGAAGAGGGACGGAAGCTATACTGTTGCATAAGGTCAATGCTGGCCTCCTCTCTCCGTAGTGTCACTATGGTGGTTCGTCTCAGAGGTCAGAGGTTATCAGTGAGATGACTGAATCGCCGGTCCCTCCCCTTGTGCCCTCAACTGTTTACTGGCTGTCACATTGTTGTAGTTCCTGTGTTAGCAAATCGTTAGCATACTACTGTTTCTCTTGTGCTAGTTGAGTGTTAGCCTGTTGTGCTAGTTGAGTGTTAGCCCGTTGTGCTAGTTGAGTGTTAGCCTGTTGTGCTAGCTGAGTGTTAGCCTGTTGTGCTAGTTGAGTGTTAGCCTGTTGTACTAGTTGAGTGTTAGCCTGTTGTGCTAGCTGACTGTTAGCCTGTTGTGCTAGCTGACTGTTAGCCTGCTGTGCTAGCTGACTGTTAGCCTGTTGTGCTAGCTGCGTGTTAGCCTGTTGTGCTAGCTGACTGATAGCCTGCTGTGCTAGCTGATTATTAGCCTCTTCTTTCTCCATGCTAACTGCAGTATGTTTAGTATCTATACTATGTGTAGTATCTACAGTAGGGTGTGTATTCTGTGTAGGGTGTGGGGTCTCTTCCCCCTCAGGTCTCCAGTGTAGCTCGTTGGCCAGTAGATCACAGACAGACTCAGAGTCACTTTACAAAGTCACTACACTCATAATATTCCTCCGATGCCGTCGACATGTTAGATTCACAGGACGGGGACGACACGCCGGGAGCGTGTGTGAGCAGGTCGTGTCTGTGTGTACGGAGGTCAGGCGTGCGTGTGTGCTGACACAGTCCTTTTACGGTTTCGCAGTCCCTCTGGGGTTGCACTGCGGTCTCGCAGTCACTCTGTGTTCGCAGTGCGGTCTCACAGTCACTCTGTGTTCGCAGTGCGGTCTCACAGTCACTCTGTGTTCGCAGTGCGGTCTCACAGTCACTCTGTGTTCACAGTGCGGTCTCACAGTCACTCTGGGGTCGCAGTGCGGTCTCACAGTCACTCTGTGTTCGCAGTGCGGTCTCGCAGTCACTCTGGGGTTGCACTGCGGTTTCGCAGTCACTCTGGGGTACTACTGCGGCCTCGCAGTCACTCTGGGGTACTACTGCGGTCTCGCAGTCACTCTGGGGTACTACTGCGGTCTCGCAGTCACTCTGGGGTACTTCTGCGGTCTCGCAGTCACTCTGGGGTACTACTGCGGTCTCACAGTCACTGTGTTCGCAGTGCGGTCTCACAGTCACTCTGTGTTCGCAGTGCGGTCTCGCAGTCACTCTGTGTTCGCAGTGCGGTCTCGCAGTCACTCTGTGTTCGCAGTGCGGTCTCACAGTCACTCTGTGTTCGCAGTGCGGTCTCACAGTCACTCTGTGTTCGCAGTGCGGTCTCACAGTCACTCTGTGTTCGCAGTGCGGTCTCACAGTCACTCTGTGTTCGCAGTGCGGTCTCACAGTCACTCTGTGTTCGCAGTGCGGTCTCACAGTCACTCTGTGTTCGCAGTGCGGTCTCGCAGTCACTCTGTGTTCGCAGTGCGGTCTCACAGTCACTCTGTGTTCGCAGTGCGGTCTCACAGTCACTCTGTGTTCGCAGTGCGGTCTCACAGTCACTCTGGGGTCGCAGTGCAGTCTCACAGTCACTCTGTGTTCGCAGTGCGGTCTCACAGTCACTCTGTGTTCGCAGTGCGGTCTCACAGTCACTCTGAGTTCGCAGTGCGGTCTCACAGTCACTCTGAGTTCGCAGTGCGGTCTCACAGTCTAGCCACAGTCCAGTTCCATTCAGACAGTCTGTTTGTGGTCCAGTTAGCTCCAGACTGTCTGTCTTCTTGACCACTCTGACTCCACATAGGTCCTGACCACTCCCGCTCCTCATGACCAACTGCACCGTCCGGGGTTTAGGGACTGGGGTGAAGGTAAGGGAGGGGCATACGGGACTGGGGAGAGTGGGGGAGGTGGGGTAGGGAATAGAGTTAGGGGTACAGTTAGGGGTAGATTTAGGGGTAGATTTAGGGGTACAGTTAGGGGTAGATTTAGGGGTAGATTTAGGGGTAGGGGTAGACTTAAGGGTAGGGGTAGAGTTAAGGGTAGGGGTAGAGCTAAGGGTAGGGGTAGAGCTAAGGGTAGGGGTAGGGGTAGAGTTAAGGGTAGGGGTAGAGCTAAGGGTAGGGGTAGGGGTAGAGTTAGGGGTAGGGGTAGAGTTAGGGGTAGGGATAGAGTTAGGGGTAGGGGTAGAGTTAAGGGTAGGGGTAGAGCTAAGGGTAGGGGTAGGGGTAGAGTTAGGGGTAGGGGTAGAGTTAGGGATAGGGGTAGATTTAGGGGTAGGTGTAGAGTTAAGGGTAGGGGTAGATTTAGGGGTAGGGGTAGAGTTAAGGGTAGAGTTAGGGGTAGGGGTAGAGTTAAGGGTAGAGTTAGGGATAGGGGTAGAGTTAAGGGTAGAGTTAGGATTAGGGGTAGAGTTAAGGGTAGGGGTAGGTCTAGGCACAGCCCTGTCAGGAAGTGGCTCCTCATTGGGCAGGGCAAAGGGACTGCTGAAGCGTATCGCCTGGCTCGTCTCGAACCTCTCGGAGCGTTGCAGGTGCACCTGGGTCGGCCGCGACGCGTCCCGCACGTTAATGAACCCGATGACGTCTCTGGGGGGGTCGGGTTCGGGCCAGGTGGGCAGGTACGGAATCAGGTACGCTTTCTCCAGACAGGCTAATCCCGGGTGGAGGGGCGCGGCTTCCACTGGCTCCGGGACACGCCCCTAGATTGATTGAAATGAATGATTATAATATTGAGGAAACTTTTTAAAAGAATATAGATAAACAAATCTACAGGTGTTTTATTAACGAGCACGGTACATTATGGTAAAGTAGGGGGAGCAATGCATTCTGGTACCTTTGTTTTCAAGGGGTTCTGGGAGTTGGAGTTCTTTCCGGAGGAGACGGGGCTGGCGCCGCTAGCGTTAGCGTTAGCGTCGCCGATCACCAGGGCGTATTTAGGGCTGAACAGCTTCCTGGCGTTAGCTGCGGAGAGAGAAGCGACAGGGCTGGCCTTGGGGAGGGGCTCCGGCTCCGGCTCCGTCTCCATGGTGACCCCGCGGAGGTCGACCCCGCTGGAGGTCAGGTAGAGGTCACGGAACAGCTGGTCAAAGGAGTCAACCGCCTGGCCCGTTACCAAGGTGACCAGGTGTCTGTCCAAACGAGACGCCGTCCAGGTGAAACTGGAAGGGAAGGAGCACACGATACAGACAGGGGTCAGAGGTTAGGGGTCGTCACTACAAAGAGCCTTCCTCGGCGATCACAACAAAAAAATGAAATGGCACTGAACTAGTGATGCTCAGACCGATGCCTGTATTAATCCTGTAACCACGCGGAATTAACCCTGTAACCACGCGGAATTAACCCCGTAAACACAGAGAATTAACCCTGTAACCACACAGAATTAACCCTGTAACCATGCGGAATTAACCCTGTAACCACGCGGAATTAACCCTGTAACCATGAGGAATTAACCCTGTAACCAGAGGGAATTAACCCTGTAACCATGTGGAATTAACCCTGTAACCATGCAGAATTAACCCTGTAACCATGTGGAATTAACCCTGTAACCACGCGGAATTAACCCTGTAACCACGCGGAATTAACCCTGTAACCACGCGGAATTAACCCTGTAACCACAGGGAATTAACCCTGTAACCACGTGGAATTAACCCTGTAACCACGCGGAATTAACCCTGTAACCACGCGGAATTAACCCTGTAACCATGCGGAATTAACCCTGTAACCACGCGGAATTAACCCTGTAACCACGTGGAATTAACCCTGTAACCACGCGGAATTAACCCTGTAACCACGTGGAATTAACCCTGTAACCATGTGGAATTAACCCTGTAACCACGTGGAATGAAGCCTGTAACCACGCGGAATTAACCCTGTAACCACGTGGAATTAACCCTGTAACCACGCGGAATTAACCCTGTAACCACGCGGAATTAACCCTGTAACCACGCGGAATTAACCCTGTAACCATGCGGAATTAACCCTATAACCATGCGGAATTAACCCTGTAACCACGCGGAATTAACCCTGTAACCACGCGGAATTAACCCCGTAACCACGGAGAATTAACCCTGTAACCATGCGGAATTAACCCTGTAACCACGAGGAATTAACCCTGTAACCATGCGGAATTAACCCTGTAACCACACGGAATTAACCCTGTAACCATGCGGAATTAACCCTGTAACCACGCGGAATTAACCCTGTATCCACGGAGAATTAACCCTGTAACCATTATTAATGTGTCCAAAATTAGGGGTCAGAGGTCAGAGGTTAGGGGTCAGAGGGTTAGGGGTCAGAGGGTTAGGGGTCAGAGGGTTAGGGGTCAGAGGTTAGGGGTCAGAGGGTTAGGGGTCAGAGGGTTAGGGGTCAGAGGTTAGGGGTCAGAGGGTTAGGGGTCAGAGGGTTAGGGGTCAGAGGTTAGGGGTCAGATGGTTAGGGGTCAGAGGGTTAGGGGTCAGATGGTTAGGGGTCAGAGGTTAGGGGTCAGAGGGTTAGGGGTCAGAGGTTAGGGGTCAGAGGTTAGGGTACCTGTACGATCCAGAAACAGCCTTGTCTCCATCTACCAACAGGAACCTGTGACCCAGACGTCCTCTCACCCTGGAACACGACCTACTGAGGAACTCTGCTCCTCCTGTCACACCCACACGCAGGCTCTGCAGGACAGAGGGGTGTTGAGAGGACAGTGGACAGCAGGACAGAGGGGTGTTGAGAGGACAGTGGACAGCAGGACAGAGGGGTGTTGAGAGGACAGTGGACAGCAGGACAGAGGGGTGTTGAGAGGACAGTGGACAGCAGGACAGAGGGGTGTTGAGAGGACAGTGGACAGCAGGACATAATGACTGGTGTGTTGAGAGGACAGTGGACAGCGAGACATAATGACGGGTGTGTTGAGAGGACAGTGGACAGCAGGACATAATGACTGGTGTGTTGAGAGGACAGTGGACAGCAGGACATAATGACGGGTGTGTTGAGAGGACAGTGGACAGCGGGACATAATGACGGGTGTGTTGAGAGGACAGTGGACAGCAGGACATAATGACGGGTGTGTTGAGAGGACAGTGGACAGCAGGACATAATGACGGGTGTGTTGAGAGGACAGTGGACAGCAGGACATAATGACGGGTGTGTTGAGTGGACAGTGGACAGCAGGACATAATGACGGGTGTGTTGAGAGGACAGTGGACAGCAGGACATAATGACGGGTGTGTTGAGAGGACAGTGGACAGCAGGACATAATGACGGGTGTGTTGAGTGGACAGTGGACAGCAGGACATAACGACTGGTGTGTACAGTAAGTGGTTCGACAGGTAGACGTGTCTGTTGTCTGTTCTGTGGGTGTGACCTGGTGAAGCCTGTTTAACTGCCAGATAACATATGGAAAGTAGCACACAGCCACAACACTGGGGCTCTATAAAATACTCTCTCTCTCTCTGTCTCTCTCTCTCTCTCTCTTCTCTCTCTCCCCTCTCTCTCTTCTCTCTCTCTCTCTCCCCCTCTCCCTCCCTCTGTTCTCTCTCTCTCTCTCTCTCTCTCTCTCTCCCTGTTCTGTCTGTCTGTCTGTCTGTCTGTCTGTCTGTCTGTCTGTCTGTCTGTCTGTCTGTCTGTCTGTCTGTCTGTCTGTCTGTCTGTCTGTCTGTCTGCCTGCCTGCCTGTCTGTCTGTCTGTCTGTCTGTCTGTCTGTCTGTCTCCCGTCGTAGGTCAAAACAGTTTGAAAACCCCTTGGACACATGACAGTGGTAACAAATGGGAGTTGGGTTGCTATAGTGACGCTACAGTATTTCCTACAGTCTCCTACTGTGACTGGAAGGGTGTTGTCCATTGGTTCCAAAAGTACAACATTTATTCCACTTTTAATAGTTTAGCTGAATTACGTTCCTCGTCAGACGGTTCTGCTTTCACCTCTTCCTGGAATAACAGCCTGTCGGTGCTGCTCAACCAGTCTGTGACCTAGGTCGGTGCTGCTCAACCAGTCTGTGACCTCGGTCGGTGCTGCTCAACCAGTCTGTGACCTCGGTCGGTGCTGCTCAACCAGCCTGTGACCTCGGTCGGTGCTGCTCAACCAGCCTGTGACCTCGGTCGGTGCTGCTCAACCAGCCTGTGACCTCGGTCGGTGCTGCTCAACCAGCCTGTGACCTCGGTCGGTGCTGCTCAACCAGCCTGTGACCTCGGTCGGTGCTGCTCAACCAGCCTGTGACCTCGGTCGGTGCTGCTCAACCAGCCTGTGACCTCGGTCGGTGCTGCTCAACCAGCCTGTGACCTCGGTCGGTGCTGCTCAACCAGCCTGTGACCTCGGTCGGTGCTGCTCAACCAGCCTGTGACCTCGGTCGGTGCTGCTCAACCAGTCTGTGACCTCGGTCGGTGCTGCTCAACCAGCCTGTGACCTCGGTCGGTGCTGCTCAACCAGCCTGTGACCTCGGTCGGTGCTGCTCAACCAGTCTGTGACCTCGGTCGGTGCTGCTCAACCAGCCTGTGACCTCGGTCGGTGCTGCTCAACCAGTCTGTGACCTCGGTCGGTGCTGCTCAACCAGCCTGTGACCTCGGTCGGTGCTGCTCAACCAGTCTGTGACCTCGGTCGGTGCTGTTCAACCAGTCTGTGACCTCGGTCGGTGCTGCTCAACCAGTCTGTGACCTCGGTCGGTGCTGCTCAACCAGCCTGTGACCTCGGTCGGTGCTGCTCAACCAGCCTGTGACCTCGGTCGGTGCTGCTCAACCAGCCTGTGACCTCGGTCGGTGCTGCTCAACCAGCCTGTGACCTCGGTCGGTGCTGCTCAACCAGCCTGTGACCTCGGTCGGTGCTGCTCAACCAGCCTGTGACCTCGGTCGGTGCTGCTCAACCAGCCTGTGACCTCGGTCGGTGCTGCTCAACCAGCCTGTGACCTCGGTCGGTGCTGCTCAACCAGCCTGTGACCTCGGTCGGTGCTGCTCAACCAGCCTGTGACCTCGGTCGGTGCTGCTCAACCAGCCTGTGACCTCGGTCGGTGCTGCTCAACCAGTCTGTGACCTCGGTCGGTGCTGCTCAACCAGTCTGTGACCTCGGTCGGTGCTGCTCAACCAGTCTGAGTACGAGACATCAGCTGTGTGTGGGGGGGGGGGAATTTAGCTGCATATTGATGAGTTAACGAGACAGCGGCTGGCGATTGTCTAGTGCCATCGATGTTTGCAATAGGCCCCCTCTGTCATTTGATTCTATTCCAATAGGCTGCATTCTGTAGGCTACCCGTTAGCCTATCCATTGGCACACCAGGACAGGTGTGAAAACCCATTATAGACGACTGTGTTATCCTGGCTGTGGTTGAAGAGCTGATTCGGGCCATCAGTTAAGAGGCAGATGTCGGCCTACAGTAGAACAATAAACTTTCCTCTAGTGAGCTCCTACTTTTCCTTTAAAAAATGCTTTTGGGAAAGAGGACCCAGAACTACTGCGGCTCATTAACACTCTGTGGTGTAAAAACCTCCCAAGCACCAGAACTAAACTGCTCATTAACACTCTGTGGTGTAAAAACCCACCAAGGACCAGAACTACTGCGGCTCATTAACACTCTGTGGTGTAAAAACCTCCCAAGCACCAGAACTAAACTGCTCATTAACACTCTGTGGTGTAAAAACCCACCAAGGACCAGAACTACTGCGGCTCATTAACACTCTGTGGTGTAAAAACCTCCCAAGCACCAGAACTAAACTGCTCATTAACACTCTGTGGTGTAAAAACCCACCAAGGACCAGAACTACTGCGGCTCATTAACACTCTGTGGTGTAAAAACCCACCAAGGACCAGAACTACTGCGGCTCATTAACAGTCGGTGGTGTAACAACCCACCAAGCACCAGAAATAAACTGGTCATTAACTCTCTGTGGTGTAAAAACCCACCAAGGACCAGAACTACTGCGGCTCATTAACACTCTGTGGTGTAAAAACCCTCAAGGACCAGAACTAAACTGCTCATTAACACTCTGTGGTGTAAAAACCTCCCAAGCACCAGAACTACTGCGGCTCATTAACACTCTGTGGTGTAAAAACCCACCAAGGACCAGAACTACTGCGGCTCATTAACACTCTGTGGTGTAAAAACCCTCAAGGACCAGAACTAAACTGGTCATTAACACTCTGTGGTGTAAAAACCCACCAAGCACCAGAATTAAACTGGTCATTAACACTCTGTGGTGTAAAAACCCACCAAGCACCAGAATTAAACTGGTCATTAACACTCTGTGGTGTAAAACCCACCAAGCACCAGAAATAAACTGGTCATTAACTCTCTGTGGTGTAAAAACCCACCAAGGACCAGAACTACTGCGGCTCATTAACACTCTGTGGTGTAAAAACCCTCAAGGACCAGAACTAAACTGCTCATTAACACTCTGTGGTGTAAAAACCTCCCAAGCACCAGAACTACTGCGGCTCATTAACACTCTGTGGTGTAAAAATCTCCCAAGCACCAGAACTAAACTGCTCATTAACACTCTGTGGTGTAAAAACCCACCAAGGACCAGAACTACTGCGGCTCATTAACACTCTGTGGTGTAAAAACCCTCAAGGACCAGAACTACTGCGGCTCATTAACACTCTGTGGTGTAAAAACCCTCAAGGACCAGAACTAAACTGCTCATTAACACTCTGTGGTGTAAAACCCCCCAAGCACCAGAATTAAACTGGTCATTAACACTCTGTGGTGTAAAAACCCCCAAGCATCAGAACTACTGCGGCTCATTAACACTCTGTGGTGTAAAAACCCCCAAGCATCAGAACTAAACTGCTGATTAACACTCTGTGGTGTAAAAACCCACCAAGCACCAGAATTAAACTGGTCATTAACACTCTGTGGTGTAAAAAACCCCAAGCACAGAACTAAACTGCTCATTAACACTCTGTGGTGTAAAAACCCACCAAGCACCAGAATTAAACTGGTCATTAACACTCTGTGGTGTAAAAACCCCAAGCACCAGAACTACTGCTGCTCATTAACACTCTGTGGTGTAAAAAACCCCAAGCACCAGAACTAAACTGCTGATTAAGACTCTGTGGTGTAAAACCCACCAAGCACCAGAATTAAACTGGTCATTAACACTCTGTGGTGTAAAAACCCCCAAGCACCAGAACTACTGCGGCACATTAACACTCTGTGGTGTAAAATCCCCCAAGCACCAATGTGTTACCTTCAGGTGCCCGGGATGCATGGCAGCCCTCTCAGCCATAGACAGGAAGTGAGGTAACGCTGCTCTTTCCAACAGGATGTAGACAGACACTTTCCTTTTAAAGCATGCCTCCAGAAGGTCTCTGAAGATATCTACGTCCGTGAACTGGTCCATCACCACCGCAATCACCTACACACACGCACACGCACACGCACGCACGCACGCACACACACACACACACACACACACACACACACACACACACACACACACACACACACACACACACACACACACACAGGTCAAGACACATGTTAGAATGCATGATAGGGCGGTAGGTACCGGTTGGAGCTTTGGGCCAGTAACTAGCAGGTAGTCTACCGGTTAGATCTTTGGGCCAGTAACCAGCAGGTAGTCTACTGGTTAGATCTTTGGGCCAGTAACTAGCAGGTAGTCTACCGGTTAGATCTTTGGGCCAGTAACCAGCAGGTAGCCTAGCGGTTAAAGCTATGGGCCCTCCTCTGTAGCTGGTTATAATGTAGGGGGGGGTCACGACCTAGTGAAAGTTCCCTCCTCTGTAGCTGGTTATAATGTAGGGGGGGGTCACGACCTAGTGAAAGTTCCCTCCTCTGTAGCTGGTTATAATGTGTGGGGGGGGTAACGACCTAGTGAAAGTTCCCTCCTCTGTAGCTGGTTATAATGTAGGGGGGGTCACGACCTAGTGAAAGTTCCTCCTCTGTAGCTGGTTATAATGTATAGTTGGTTGAACCCACAGTGTCTATTGATTTGCAGTCAGCAGCATAACGAGGTCATCTGGTATCTTTAATCTGTGTGTACTTTGTCTTGTACCGCACCAGTATATGCTGGAATATACTGTTCTGTACTATGACCCTGGAGAATGGGAACAGCCTATACACACAGACAGACAGACAGACAGACAGACAGACAGACAGACAGACAGACAGACAGACAGGCAGACAGACAGACAGACAGACAGACAGACAGACAGACAGACAGACAGAGAGTATTCATGTTTCATACGATATATAACCGTCATAATAATTATATTAAAAAAAAAAAAAAAACTCGCTTTACCTTCTGCGCCTGCGCGATGGTTTTCCTAACCATCTCTTTGATGTGCGCGTAACCGTCCAGTGGCGGCTGCGCGTACACAGTGACGCGAGTCACTCCTCTGTAGGACGCGCAGTCCGGCCATCCGAGGTCCAGCCGCGGGAGCGAGCAGTCAGAAAGCTCCGGCCAGTATTGAAGAGACACCGGGAGTTCATCACTGTCTGAGTCAACGACCCGACTGAGTTCTGATTCCGGGTCGTCCACTTCCTCTACTGACCGGGTCAAACGGTCCACCTCTTGGTCCGAAAGGAAACAGCGGAGATTGTTCGCGTGGAGGAATTTATTAAAAGCATCGCTTCCATCCCGGAGGAGAATCTCGAGCGCTAAACGTTGTTCCTCGGAATAAAAAAAATCCGGTTTAGATTCATTCGTCCGGAGATTCACGTTATTCTCATCCAAACATTGGATTTGTGATAACGCCATGGTTTGAGACCCACCGAACAGTAACCGGAAAAATAAATAAATGTTTTTAAAAAACGGAGCACTAGTTAAATAAACAACATTATTCTACAATAATCAGAAATATCTTCCCAACTCTCTCTGGAATGAAAAGTTACCGGGTAGGCTTGGAACTATTCCCGGTAAAGTCAGACAGATTCAACGGGACTACAACTGACCGGTTCCGCCATTACCATTATTATTATTATTAATCCCCGCGTTACCGGTCCGTTTTGTCCACGCACTTTTTCACCCCCGTCTCTCTCTCTCTCTCTCCCGGGGAGCACACTACTCACAACACAACCCGTTACCAGCTTCACCGGAAAGGTGTGACAAGAACTCACACGCCCGCTCTATCACGTGATCCAGAATTTCCCTTTTTTTACTCTCATTACCCACATAACTGCCCCGCGGGACAAAAGACGGGATCAGTGTTTATCCTGTGTTGTCTCTTTAACCCGCAGGGCAATTATGTCGATAATGAGTTGATATGAATGACAGTTAATCAAAAATGACAGATGGATTTAGTGTCAAGTCACAACTGTACAAATACTTGTTAACCCAGCCCATGGGAATAAATGTCAACTATGCAGTTTGAAATGTCATCTTAAAAACACACAGTCTGGAAGATTTACAGTCCATCACAATGAATTAAAACAATATTCCTTGGTTTAGATCGGGGGTCTGGGGGCCTGGGGGTCTGGGGAGGTCTGGGGGATCTGGGGGCCTGGGGATCTGGGGACCTGGGGGGGTCTGGGGACCTGGGGGGTCTGGGGGTCTGGGGATCTGGGGGCCTGGGGATCTGGGGAGGTCTGGGGGGATCTGGGGGGCCTGGGGGTCTGGGGACCTGGGGGGTCTGGGGACCTGGGGGGGTCTGGGGATCTGGGGGGTCTGGGGATCTGAGGGGCCTGGGGGTCTGGGGGGGTCTGGGGGGTCTGGGGGCTAGGGTTAATTCTGAGTGGTTACAGGGTTAATTCCGCGTGGTTACAGGGTTAATTCCGCGTGGTTACAGCGTTAATCCCACGTGGTTACAGGGTTAATTCTGCGTGGTTACAGGGTTAATTCCACGTGGTTACAGCGTTAATCCCACGTGGTTACAGGGTTAATTCCCCATGGTTACAGGGTTAATTCCACGTGGTTACAGGGTTAATTCCCCATGGTTACAGGGTTAATTCCGTGTGGTTACAGGGTTAATCCCACGTGGTTACAGGGTTAATCCCACGTGGTTACAGGGTTAATTCCGCGTGGTTACAGGGTTAATTCCCCATGGTTACAGGGTTAATTCCACGTGGTTACAGGGTTAATTCCCCATGGTTACAGGGTTAATTCCACGTGGTTACAGCATTAATCCCACGTGGTTACAGCATTAATCCCACGTGGTTACAGGGTTAATCCCACGTGGTTACAGGGTTAATTCCCCATGGTTACAGGGTTAATTCCACGTGGTTACAGCGTTAATCCCACATGGTTACAGGGTTAATTCGGCGTCTGCTATTCTCTCCATTGTTGATAATTTTGTAGTTTACCCCCACCCCCCCCCACCACATACTCTCGTGACGTTCTGCTTTAAAGGACGATCGGAGCGCGAGTCGACAGCCCGCAGGTCTGACCTGTTCTGTTCTGTGTCGTCCTCAACATCGCCCACGCCGTTAAAACATGACAAACGACGACATGCGTCAGTTTTAACGGAACATCATAAATCATCACAGGTAGCCGTTTGTTTATCCCTTACGGGCTGCTGGTGACGATGACGACGATGATGAAGGGTTAGAATAACACTATAACAATGACGGATTACAGGTGTTGATTACGTTAACGTGCATTTAACAGACGCTCTTATCCAGAGCGACTTATCCAGCGAGTGAGCTGATTCATTTCTCGTGTTTTTCTTTTCCCCCCACCCGTACTGGTCCCCGACGGGAGTCGAACCCAACACCCCTTGGTGTTGCGAGCACCGCGCTACACCGACTGAGACAACACAGAAACCGTTGATCAATAGAGGGAATGTGAAACCTCTCAAATTCAATTTCAATTCAAGAGGTTTTATTGTCATGGGGAAACATATGGGAAACGTCGCCAAAGCAAGCGGCGTAGATAATAAACAAAAGGTAAATAAATAAATAATAAAAAATGAACAGTAAACGTTTACACTGACAGAAGTTACAAAAGGAATAGAGGCGTTTCAAATGTCCTTGTCACACCCTGATCTGTTTCTTTGTTGATTGTCTCCACCCCCCCACCCCCCTCCCCCTTCCAGGTGTCACTCATCTTCCCCATGATCCCCTGGGTATTTATACCTGTGTTCTCTGTTTGTCTGTTGCCAGTTCGTCTTGTTTGTCAAGATCACCAGTGTTACGTCCTTGTCTTTTCCCAGCCTCTCTTTTTTTCATCTCTTTCTCCTGGTATTTGACCCTTGCCCGTCTTGACGCTGAACCCGCCCCGTCCTGACCTCTCTGCCTGACCCCTGACCCTATCTGGATTTCTGACCTCTGTCTGACCCTGAGCCTGCCTGCCGCCCTGTACCTTTGCCTCTGTTTGCTGCAATAAACATTGTTACTTCAACACGGTCTGCACTTGGATCTTACCTGATTCCTGATGGTCACGTTATGTCTGTATACAGTGACAGTGGTCAGGTATTCTGCCTCTGTGTTCTCTCTGTTTAGGGACAAATAACATTCTAGTTTGCTCTGGGTTTTTTGTTGTTGTTGTTAATTCTTTCCAATGTGTCAAGTAATTATCTTTTAGTTTTCTCATGATTTGGTTGAGTCTAATTGGGTTGCTGTTCTCTACCTCTCTGTCTCTCTCTCTCTCTCTCTCTCTCTCTGTCTCTCTCTGTCTCTCTCTGTCTCTCTCTCTCTCTCTCTCTCTCTCTGTCTCTCTCTGTCTCTCTCTCTCTCTCTCTGTCTCTC
>NW_025547711.1:45000-57500 GCF_905237065.1 Salmo salar
TTCTCCAGCTGCTGTCTCTCTCCAGTCTCTCTCCAGCTGCTGTCTCTCTCCAGTCTCTCTCCAGACTCTCTCCAGTCTCTCTCCAGTCTCTCTCCAGTCTCTCTCCAGTCTCTCTCCAGCTGCTGTCTCTCTCCAGTCTCTCTCCAGACTCTCTCCAGTCTCTCTCCAGTCTCTCTCCAGTCTCTCTCCAGTTGCTGTCTCTCTCCAGTCTCTCTCCAGACTCTCTCCAGTCTCTCTCCAGTCTCTCTCCAGTCTCTCTCCAGCTGCTGTCTCTCTCCAGTCTCTCTCCAGACTCTCTCCAGTCTCTCTCCAGTCTCTCTCCAGTCTCTCTCCAGCTGCTGTCTCTCTCCAGTCTCTCTCCAGACTCTCTCCAGTCTCTCTCCAGTCTCTCTCCAGTCTCTCTCCAGTCTCTCTCCAGCTGCTGTCTCTCTCCAGTCTCTCTCCAGTCTCTCTCCAGTCTCTCTCCAGACTCTCTCCAGTCTCTCTCCAGTCTCTCTCCAGTCTCTCTCCAGTCTCTCTCCATTCTCTCTCCACTCTCTCCTCAGTCTCTCTCCAGTCTCTCTCCAGTCTCTCTCCAGTCTCTCTCCAGTCTCTCTCCAGTCTCTCTGTCTCTCCTCTCATTTTAATATCAGTCAGTAGTTTGATTGACAAGTCAGTGATATATGGGGCGGGGCAGTGGTAGATGGGGCGGGGTTCGTTGTAGATGGGGCGGGGGCAGGGGCAGATGGGGGTGGGGCAGTGGTAGATGGGGCGGGGTTCGTTGTAGATGGGGCGGGGTCATTGGTAGATGGGGCGGGGCAGATGGGGTGGGGTCCGTTGTAGATGGGGCGGGGTCCATTGTAGATGGGGAGGGGTCCGTTGTAGATGGGGGCGGGTTCCGTTGTAGATGGGGGCGGGGTCATTGGTAGACGGCCTGGACAGACTCCGGGGGGAAGAATCCGACGCGTCCATGACAACGGCCTCTCCAGCGCAGCGAATCGGAACAGTCGAGCAGGTCGATGATATCACCGCGGAGGAAGCGTAGCTGGGAGGGGTGGTGGGGGGTGAAGTCAAACAGAGCGTGGGCGTGGTGGGGGAGCTGGAGGGGGGGGGGGGTACAGGACAGGGTTAGACCAATGATGAATACAAACCCTGACAGACTGCTGTTACCGTGTTGTCCTGACAGACTGCTGTTACCGTGTTGTCCTTTACAGACTGCTGTTACCGTGTTGTCCTGACAGACTGCTGTTACCGTGTTGTCCTGACAGACTGCTGTTACCGTGTTGTCCTGACAGACTGCTGTTACCGTGTTGTCCTGACAGACTGCTGTTACCGTGTTGTCCTGACAGACTGCTGTTACCGTGTTGTCCTGACAGACTGCTGTTACCGTGTTGTCCTGACAGACTGCTGTTACCGTGTTGTCCTTTACAGACTGCTGTTACCGTGTTGTCCTGACAGACTGCTGTTACCGTGTTGTCCTGACAGACTGCTGTTACCGTGTTGTCCTGACAGACTGCTGTTACCGTGTTGTCCTGACAGACTGCTGTTACCGTGTTGTCCTGACAGACTGCTGTTACCGTGTTGTCCTGACAGACTGCTGTTACCGTGTTGTCCTGACAGACTGCTGTTACCGTGTTGTCCTGACAGACTGCTGTTACCGTGTTGTCCTTTACAGACTGCTGTTACCGTGTTGTCCTGACAGACTGCTGTTACCGTGTTGTCCTGACAGACTGCTGTTACCGTGTTGTCCTGACAGACTGCTGTTACCGTGTTGTCCTGACAGACTGCTGTTACCGTGTTGTCCTGACAGACTGCTGTTACCGTGTTGTCCTTTACAGACTGCTGTTACCGTGTTGTCCTGACAGACTGCTGTTACCGTGTTGTCCTGACAGACTGCTGTTACCGTGTTGTCCTGACAGACTGCTGTTACCGTGTTGTCCTGACAGACTGCTGTTACCGTGTTGTCCTTTACAGACTGCTGTTACCGTGTTGTCCTGACAGACTGCTGTTACCGTGTTGTCCTGACAGACTGCTGTTACCGTGTTGTCCTTTACAGACTGCTGTTACCGTGTTGTCCTGACAGACTGCTGTTACCGTGTTGTCCTGACAGACTGCTGTTACCGTGTTGTCCTGACAGACTGCTGTTACCGTGTTGTCCTGACAGACTGCTGTTACCGTGTTGTCCTTTACAGTGTTTGGTACAGCAGGTGTGTTGTTCACTAACTCACTAACACAGTCATCTCTTACTGCTACAGAGAATACAGGGCACACACACACACACACACACACACACACACACACACACACACACACACACACACACACACACACACACACACACACACACACACACACACACACACACACACACAGGTCCTAGTGGAATGTGTGGTGTGAGTGGCATCAGTGTTGCTCTGCTCTCTGGTCCATATTCCACAGTGAGATGGCTTTTCTCCTGGAGGCTCCTCAGCTCTCTGGTCCTCTCATGTCTCCCTGATGGCATTTTTTCCTCTGTCTCTCTCCAGTCTCTCTCCAGCTGCTGTCTCTCTCCAGTCTCTCTCCAGTCTCTCTCCAGTCTCTCTCCAGTCTCTCTCCAGTCTCTCTCCAGCTGCTGTCTCTCTCCAGTCTCTCTCCAGTCTCTCTCCAGTCTCTCTCCAGTCTCTCTCCAGTCTCTCTCCAGCTGCTGTCTCTCTCCAGTCTCTCTCCAGTCTCTCTCCAGTCTCTCTCCAGCTGCTGTCTCTCTCCAGTCTCTCTCCAGTCTCTCTCCAGTCTCTCTCCAGTCTCTCTCCAGCTGCTGTCTCTCTCCAGTCTCTCTCCAGTCTCTCTCCAGTCTCTCTCCAGACTCTCTCCAGTCTCTCTCCAGACTCTCTCCAGTCTCTCTCCAGTCTCTCTCCAGTCTCTCTCCAGACTCTCTCCAGTCTCTCTCCAGTCTCTCTCCAGTGTCTCTCCAGTCTCTCTCCAGTCTCTCTCCAGACTCTCTCCAGTCTCTCTCCAGTCTCTCTTCAGTCTCTCTCCAGTCTCTCTCCAGTCTCTCTCCAGTCTCTCTTCAGTCTCTCTCTAGTCTCTCCAGTCTCTCTCCAGTCTCTCTCCAGTCTCTCTCCAGTCTCTCTCCAGTCTCTCTCCAGCTGCTGTCTCTCTCCAGTCTCTCTCCAGTCTCTCTCCAGTCTCTCTCCAGTCTCTCTCCAGTCTCTCTTCAGTCTCTCTCCAGTCTCTCTCCAGTCTCTCTCCAGTCTCTCTTCAGTCTCTCTCTAGTCTCTCCAGTCTCTCTCCAGTCTCTCTCCATTCTCTCTCCACTCTCTCCTCAGTCTCTCTCCAGTCTCTCTCCAGTCTCTCTCCAGTCTCTCTCCAGTCTCTCTCCAGTCTCTCTGTCTCTCCTCTCATTTTAATATCAGTCAGTAGTTTGATTGACAAGTCAGTGATATATGGGGCGGGGCAGTGGTAGATGGGGCGGGGTTCGTTGTAGATGGGGCGGGGGCAGGGGCAGATGGGGTGGGGCAGTGGTAGATGGGGCGGGGTTCGTTGTAGATGGGGCGGGGTCATTGGTAGATGGGGCGGGGCAGATGGGGGTGGGGTCCGTTGTAGATGGGGGCGGGGTCCATTGTAGATGGGGGAGGGGTCCGTTGTAGATGGGGGCGGGTTCCGTTGTAGATGGGGCGGGGTCATTGGTAGACGGCCTGGACATACTCCGGGGGGAAGAATCCGACGCGTCCATGACAACGGCCTCTCCAGCGCAGCGAATCGGAACAGTCGAGCAGGTCGATGATATCACCGCGGAGGAAGCGTAGCTGGGAGGGGTGGTGGGGGTGAAGTCAAACAGAGCGTGGGCGTGGTGGGGGAGCTGGAGGGGGGGTACAGGACAGGGTTAGACCAATGATGAATACAAACCCTGACAGACTGCTGTTACCGTGTTGTCCTGACAGACTGCTGTTACCGTGTTGTCCTTTACAGACTGCTGTTACCGTGTTGTCCTGACAGACTGCTGTTACCGTGTTGTCCTGACAGACTGCTGTTACCGTGTTGTCCTGACAGACTGCTGTTACCGTGTTGTCCTGACAGACTGCTGTTACCGTGTTGTCCTGACAGACTGCTGTTACCGTGTTGTCCTGACAGACTGCTGTTACCGTGTTGTCCTGACAGACTGCTGTTACCGTGTTGTCCTTTACAGACTGCTGTTACCGTGTTGTCCTGACAGACTGCTGTTACCGTGTTGTCCTGACAGACTGCTGTTACCGTGTTGTCCTGACAGACTGCTGTTACCGTGTTGTCCTGACAGACTGCTGTTACCGTGTTGTCCTGACAGACTGCTGTTACCGTGTTGTCCTGACAGACTGCTGTTACCGTGTTGTCCTGACAGACTGCTGTTACCGTGTTGTCCTGACAGACTGCTGTTACCGTGTTGTCCTTTACAGACTGCTGTTACCGTGTTGTCCTGACAGACTGCTGTTACCGTGTTGTCCTGACAGACTGCTGTTACCGTGTTGTCCTGACAGACTGCTGTTACCGTGTTGTCCTGACAGACTGCTGTTACCGTGTTGTCCTGACAGACTGCTGTTACCGTGTTGTCCTGACAGACTGCTGTTACCGTGTTGTCCTTTACAGACTGCTGTTACCGTGTTGTCCTGACAGACTGCTGTTACCGTGTTGTCCTGACAGACTGCTGTTACCGTGTTGTCCTGACAGACTGCTGTTACCGTGTTGTCCTGACAGACTGCTGTTACCGTGTTGTCCTGACAGACTGCTGTTACCGTGTTGTCCTGACAGACTGCTGTTACCGTGTTGTCCTGACAGACTGCTGTTACCGTGTTGTCCTGACAGACTGCTGTTACCGTGTTGTCCTTTACAGACTGCTGTTACCGTGTTGTCCTGACAGACTGCTGTTACCGTGTTGTCCTGACAGACTGCTGTTACCGTGTTGTCCTGACAGACTGCTGTTACCGTGTTGTCCTGACAGACTGCTGTTACCGTGTTGTCCTGACAGACTGCTGTTACCGTGTTGTCCTGACAGACTGCTGTTACCGTGTTGTCCTTTACAGACTGCTGTTACCGTGTTGTCCTGACAGACTGCTGTTACCGTGTTGTCCTGACAGACTGCTGTTACCGTGTTGTCCTGACAGACTGCTGTTACCGTGTTGTCCTGACAGACTGCTGTTACCGTGTTGTCCTGACAGACTGCTGTTACCGTGTTGTCCTGACAGACTGCTGTTACCGTGTTGTCCTTTACAGACTGCTGTTACCGTGTTGTCCTGACAGACTGCTGTTACCGTGTTGTCCTGACAGACTGCTGTTACCGTGTTGTCCTTTACAGACTGCTGTTACCGTGTTGTCCTGACAGACTGCTGTTACCGTGTTGTCCTGACAGACTGCTGTTACCGTGTTGTCCTGACAGACTGCTGTTACCGTGTTGTCCTGACAGACTGCTGTTACCGTGTTGTCCTGACAGACTGCTGTTACCGTGTTGTCCTGACAGACTGCTGTTACCGTGTTGTCCTTTACAGACTGCTGTTACCGTGTTGTCCTGACAGACTGCTGTTACCGTGTTGTCCTGACAGACTGCTGTTACCGTGTTGTCCTTTACAGACTGCTGTTACCGTGTTGTCCTGACAGACTGCTGTTACCGTGTTGTCCTGACAGACTGCTGTTACCGTGTTGTCCTGACAGACTGCTGTTACCGTGTTGTCCTGACAGACTGCTGTTACCGTGTTGTCCTTTACAGTGTTTGGTACAGCAGGTGTGTTGTTCACTAACTCACTAACACAGTCATCTCTTACTGCTACAGAGAATACAGGGCACACACACACACACACACACACACACACACACACACACACACACACACACACACACACACACACACACACACACACACACACACACACACACACACACACACACAGGTCCTAGTGGAATGTGTGGTGTGAGTGGCATCAGTGTTGCTCTGCTCTCTGGTCCATATTCCACAGTGAGATGGCTTTTCTCCTGGAGGCTCCTCAGCTCTCTGGTCCTCTCATGTCTCCCTGATGGCATTTTTTCCTCTGTCTCTCTCCAGTCTCTCTCCAGCTGCTGTCTCTCTCCAGTCTCTCTCCAGTCTCTCTCCAGTCTCTCTCCAGTCTCTCTCCAGTCTCTCTCCAGTCTCTCTCCAGCTGCTGTCTCTCTCCAGTCTCTCTCCAGTCTCTCTCCAGTCTCTCTCCAGTCTCTCTCCAGTCTCTCTCCAGTCTCTCTCCAGCTGCTGTCTCTCTCCAGTCTCTCTCCAGTCTCTCTCCAGTCTCTCTCCAGTCTCTCTCCAGTCTCTCTCCAGCTGCTGTCTCTCTCCAGTCTCTCTCCAGTCTCTCTCCAGTCTCTCTCCAGCTGCTGTCTCTCTCCAGTCTCTCTCCAGTCTCTCTCCAGTCTCTCTCCAGTCTCTCTCCAGCTGCTGTCTCTCTCCAGTCTCTCTCCAGTCTCTCTCCAGTCTCTCTCCAGACTCTCTCCAGTCTCTCTCCAGACTCTCTCCAGTCTCTCTCCAGTCTCTCTCCAGTCTCTCTCCAGACTCTCTCCAGTCTCTCTCCAGTCTCTCTCCAGTGTCTCTCCAGTCTCTCTCCAGTCTCTCTCCAGACTCTCTCCAGTCTCTCTCCAGTCTCTCTTCAGTCTCTCTCCAGTCTCTCTCCAGTCTCTCTCCAGTCTCTCTTCAGTCTCTCTCTAGTCTCTCCAGTCTCTCTCCAGTCTCTCTCCAGTCTCTCTCCAGTCTCTCTCCAGTCTCTCTCCAGCTGCTGTCTCTCTCCAGTCTCTCTCCAGTCTCTCTCCAGTCTCTCTCCAGTCTCTCTCCAGTCTCTCTTCAGTCTCTCTCCAGTCTCTCTCCAGTCTCTCTCCAGTCTCTCTTCAGTCTCTCTCTAGTCTCTCCAGTCTCTCTCCAGTCTCTCTCCAGTCTCTCTTCAGTCTCTCTCCAGTCTCTCTCCAGTCTCTCTCCAGTCTCTCTTCAGTCTCTCTCCAGTCTCTCTCCAGTCTCTCTCCAGTCTCTCTCCAGTCTCTCTCTAGTCTCTCCAGTCTCTCTCCAGTCTCTCTTCAGTCTCTCTCCAGTCTCTCTCTAGTCTCTCCAGTCTCTCTCCAGTCTCTCTCCAGTCTCTCTCCAGTCTCTCCAGTCTCTCTTCAGTCTCTCTCTAGTCTCTCCAGTCTCTCTCCAGTCTCTCTCCAGTCTCTCTTCAGTCTCTCTCCAGTCTCTCTCCAGTCTCTCTCCAGTCTCTCTCCAGTCTCTCTTCAGTCTCTCTCCAGTCTCTCTCCAGTCTCTCTCCAGTCTCTCTCCAGACTCTCTCCAGTCTCTCTCCAGACTCTCTCCAGTCTCTCTCCAGTCTCTCTTCAGTCTCTCTTCAGTCTCTCTCCAGTCTCTCTCTAGTCTCTCCAGTCTCTCTCCAGTCTCTCTCCAGTCTCTCTCCAGTCTCTCTTCAGTCTCTCTCCAGTCTCTCTCCAGTCTCTCTCCAGTCTCTCTCCAGACTCTCTCCAGTCTCTCTCCAGACTCTCTCCAGTCTCTCTCCAGTCTCTCTTCAGTCTCTCTTCAGTCTCTCTCCAGTCTCTCTCTAGTCTCTCCAGTCTCTCTCCAGTCTCTCTCCAGTCTCTCTTCAGTCTCTCTCCAGTATCTCTCCAGTCTCTCTCCAGTCTCTCTCCAGTCTCTCTCCAGTCTCTCTTCAGTCTCTCTCCAGTCTCTCTCCAGTCTCTCTCCAGTCTCTCTCCAGTCTCTCTTCAGTCTCTCTCCAGTCTCTCTCCAGTCTCTCTCCAGTCTTTCTCCAGTCTCTCTCCAGTCTCTCTCTAGTCTCTCCAGTCTCTCTCCAGTCTCTCTTCAGTCTCTCTCCAGTCTCTCCTCAGTCTCTCTCCAGTCTCTCTTCAGTCTCTCTGTCTTTCTGTCTCTCCTCTCATTTTAATATGGTCTGTCCCGGTCCCAGAGTCTGTGTTCAATCATGACAGGTCAGTGGTAGATGGGGGTGGAGTCAGTAGTTTGATTGACAGGTCAGTGGTAGATGTGTGTGGAGTCAGTAGTTTGATTGACAGGTCAGTGATATATGGGGCGGGGCCGTAGTAGATGGGGCGGGGGCAGATGGGGGTGGGGGTGGGGTCCATTGTAGATGGGGGTGGGGTCATTGGTAGATGGGGGTGGGGTTCGCTGTAGATGGGGCGGGGTCCGTTGTAGATGGGGGCGGGGTCATTGGTAGACGGCCTGGACATACTCCGGGGGGAAGAATCCGACGCGTCCATGACAACGGCCTCTCCAGCGCAGCGAATCGGAACAGTCGAGCAGGTCGATGATATCACCGCGGAGGAAGCGTAGCTGGGAGGGGTGGTGGGGGGTGAAGTCAAACAGAGCGTGGGCGTGGTGGGGGAGCTGGAGGGGGGGGGGGTACAGGACAGGGTTAGACCAATGATGAATACAAACCCTGCTGATGCTATGCACGTCTCAGACCAGGCTAGTAATGTTCAGACCAGGCTAGTAATGTTCAGACCAGGCTAGTACTGTTCAGACCAGGCTGGTACTGTTCAGACCAGGCTGGTACTGTTCAGACCAGGCTAGTATTGTTCATACCAGGCTAGTACTGTTCAGACCAGGCTAGTACTGTTCAGACCAGGCTAGTACTGTTCAGACCAGGCTAGTAATGTTCAGACCAGGCTAGTAATGTTCAGACCAGGCTAGTAATGTTCAGACCAGGCTAGTATTGTTCAGACCAGGCTAGTAATGTTCAGACCAGGCTAGTAAGAGAGGGGTGGTAGAGACAGAGAGAGAGAAATAACAGAATAGAGAGGTAGAGAGAGGTAGAGAGACAGAGAGAGAGAGAGAGAGAGAGACAGAGAGAGAGAGAGGAAGGTTGAGAGAGAGAGGTAGAGAGGTAGAGAGAGAGAGGTAGAGAGGTAGAGAGAGAGAGAGAGAGAGAGAGAGAGAGAGAGACAGAGAGATTAATTGAAATGTAATTGATATGTTCAGTTGTTACCCTGGCACATTGTTCTGGGTCTCGTAGGACGACGATTCCCTCCTTGGCGATGCTGTTGCTATGATAGAACTCCACCATCTGGTTCAGAGAGAAGAACATCTCCTCCCAAACAAAGTACTGTCCTGACCTGTCCTGGAGCACCTTGAAGTGCTGCACATGGTCCCCATAACTAGAGGGAGACAGGGGAGAGAGAGAGAGAGAGACAGAGAGACAGAGAGAGGAGGAAGAGAGAGGAGAGAGAGAGAGAGAGAGAGAGAGGAGGAAGAGGAGGAAGAGAGAGAGGAGGAAGAGAGAGAGACAGAGAGACAGAGAGACAGAGAGAGAGGAGGAAGAGAGAGAGAGAGAGAGAGAGAGAGCACACTATTAGCACACTACCCCTATGTTAAGAGAGGGGGGGTTAACGAGGGGTGGAAACTCAGGATACTAGACAACGAAGACTCAGCTAATATAAATCTCTATAAGTCTGGAACAGTAATGGTACAGGGTAACCCCCCCCCCAAACAGGTTCAGCTGGACTCCCACCTAATCAAAGAATCAGCCTCTCTTGAGAAAGATACCTCCCCCAGCCCCGAACGGGTCAGACCAGACCTCTTCATTATACAACCCCCACAGACGAGCCACCCCAGACCTCTTCATTATATAACCCCCACAGACCAGCCACCCCCAGACCTCTTCATTATACAACCCCCACAGACCAGCCACCCCCAGACCTCTTCATTATATAACCCCCACAGACCAGCCACCCCCAGACCTCTTCATTATACAACCCCCACAGACCAGCCACCCCCAGACCTCTTCATTATACAACCCCCACAGACCAGCAACCCCCAGACCTCTTCATTATATAACCCCCACAGACAAGCCACCCCCAGACCTCTTCATTATATAACCCCCACAGGCCAGCAACCCCCAGACCTCTTCATTATATAACCCCCACAGACGAGCCACCCCCAGACCTCTTCATTATATAACCCCCACAGATGAGCCACCCCCAGACCTCTTCATTATATAACCCCCACAGGCCAGCAACCCCCAGACCTCTTCATTATATAACCCCCACAGACGAGCCACCCCCAGACCTCTTCATTATATAACCCCCACAGACGAGCCATCCCCAGACCTCTTCATTATATAACCCCCACAGACGAGCCACCCCAGACCTCTTCATTATACAACCCCCACAGACGAGTCACCCCAGACCTCTTCATTATACAACCCCCACAGACGAGTCACCCCCAGACCTCTTCATTATATAACCCCCACAGACGAGCCACCCCCAGACCTCTACATTATATAACCCCCACAGACGAGTCACCCCCAGACCTCTTCATTATATAACCCCCACAGACAAGCCACCCCCAGACCTCTACATTATATAACCCCCACAGACGAGTCACCCCCAGACCTCTTCATTATATAACCCCCACAGACAAGCCACCCCCAGACCTCTTCAATATACAACCCCTCCCAGACCAGGGAGACTCCCCTCCCCTCCCCTCCCAGACCAGGGAGACTCCCCTCCCCTCCCAGACCAGGGAGACACCCTCCCCTCCCCTCCCAGACCAGGGAGACTCCCCTCCCAGACCAGGGAGACTCCCCTCCCAGACCAGGGAGACTCCCCTCCCAGACCAGGGAGCCTCCCCTCCCCTCCCAGACCAGGGAGACTCCCCTCCCAGACCAGGGAGACTCCCCTCCCAGACCAGGGAGCCTCCTCCCCTCCCAGACCAGGGAGACTCCCCTCCCAGACCAGGGAGACTCCCTCCCCTCCCAGACCAGGGAGACTCCCCTCCCCTCCCCTCCCAGACCAGGGAGACTCCCCTCCCAGACCAGGGAGACTCCCTCCCAGACCAGGGAGACTCCCCTCCCAGACCAGGGAGACTCCCCTCCCCTCCCAGACCAGGGAGACTCCCCTCCCAGACCAGGGAGACTCCCCTCCCCTCCCAGACCAGGGAGACTCCCCTCCCCTCCCAGACCAGGGAGACTCCCCCTCCCTCCCCCTCCCAGACCAGGGAGACTCCCCTCCCCTCTTCTCCCAGACCAGGGAGACTCCCTCCCCCTCCCAGACCAGGGAGACTCCCCTCCCCTCTTCTCCCAGACCAGGGAGACTCCCCTCCCCTCCCAGACCAGGGAGACTCCCCTCCCCTCTTCTCCCAGACCAGGGAGACTCCCCTCCCCTCCCAGACCAGGGAGACTCCCTCCCCTCCCCTCCTAGACCAGGGAGACTCCCCTCCCCTCCCCTCCTAGACCAGGGAGACTCCCCTCCCCTCCCAGACCAGGGAGACTCCCCCCCCCTCCCAGACCAGGGAGACTCCCCTCCCCTCCCCTCCTAGACCAGGGAGACTCCCCTCCCCTCCCAGACCAGGGAGACTCCCCTCCCCTCCCCCTCCCAGACCAGGGAGACTCCCCTCCCCTCTTCTCCCAGACCAGGGAGACTCCCCTCCCCTCCCAGACCAGGGAGACTCCCCACCCCTCCCAGACCTGTGGGACACCCCCCTAAGCCAACCATGCCCACACCCAATTTAGGCCCCCTCAGATCAGACCCATGCCCCCCCCCCAAAGAGGACCTCATTATAAATATCCTCCTGTGTGCTACCTATATCCCCCCACTAGAATCCCCCATACTATAACGATGCCAGCTTCTCCATCCTACCTATATCCCCCAATATAATCCCCCATACTATAACGATGCCAGCTTCTCCATCCTACCTATATCCCCCCACTAGAATCCCCATACTATAATGAAGACAGCTTCTCCATCCTACCTATATCCCCCCACTAGAATCCCCCATACTATAACGATGCCAGCTTCTCCATCCTGGAGGGGGAAATCAATCATTCCCTCCCCAAATATGCCCCCCTTAGACACAACTATGACAAAAACAACTAACAAAAAATGGGTGACAACTCCTGCAGCTCTGTCGCACGCTGGGTATGTACATAGTCTACTTTATCACTGAGATCACCCCAGAGTCTCTCAGAGCGTTCACAGTCAGTCCACTGACACCCCTATCAGATCACAGCTAAATCACAGTCTACTTTAACAGAGAAATACTCAATCATGAGGCATCAAAGCCAAAGGAACTGAGTAACATAAAGAAATGCTATAGATGGAAGGAAAGTAGTGTGGAAACCTACCAAACAACAATTAGGCAACGACAAATTCAATCCCTTCTAGAACAACTTCCTGGACAAAACGTTCCACTGTAATAGTGAAGGTGTAAACTTGGCAGTAGAAAATGTTAACAGTATATTTGACCTCTCAGCTTCCCTCCATCAAATCTAAAAAAAAATGTCAAACAGAAAACTGAAGAAAATTAACAACAATGACAAATGTTTTGATGAAGAATGCAAAAACCTATGAAAGAAATGGAGAAACCTGTCCAACCCCAAAAAACACAGAGAACCAGAAAACCCCCCTGAGTCCACGTCTTCTTCTATGGTGAATCACTAAAACAATTACAGAAATACCCTAAAAGAAGGAACGTCATAAATCTATCCAAAATGGAGATGTATAAACCACTTCTCCAATCTATCTATAACGAAGAACAAACAGCAAAAACATATAAATGATCAAAT
>NW_025547711.1:65000-70000 GCF_905237065.1 Salmo salar
TGTTATCATGGTGTAACAGCATGTACCAGTTCTATATGTTGTCATGGTGTAACAGCATGTACCAGTTCTATATGTTATCATGGTGTAACAGCATGTACCAGTTCTATATGTTGTAACAGCATATACCAGTTCTATATGTTATCATGGTGTAACAGCATGTACCAGTTCTATATGTTGTCATTGTGTAACAGCATGTACCAGTTATATATGTTGTAACAGCATATACCAGTTCTATATGTTATCATGGTGTAACAGCATGTACCAGTTCTATATGTTGTCATGGTATAACAGCATGTACCAGTTCTATATGTTATCATGGTGTAACAGCATGTACCAGTTCTATATGTTGTAACATCATGTACCAGTTCTATATGTTATCATAGTGTAACAGCATGTACCAGTTCTATATGTTATCATGGTGTAACAGCATGTACCAGTTCTATATGTTATCATGGTGTAACAGCATGTACCAGTTCTATATGTTATCATGGTGTAACAGCATGTACCAGTTCTATATGGTGTAACAGCATGTACCAGTTCTATATGTTATCATGGTGTAACAGCATGTACCAGTTCTATATTTTATCATGGTGTAACAGCATGTACCAGTTCTATATGGTGTAACAGCATGTACCAGTTCTATATGTTATCATGGTGTAACAGCATGTACCAGTTCTATATGGTGTAACAGCATGTACCAGTTCTATATGGTGTAACAGCATGTACCAGTTCTATATGTTATCATGGTGTAACAGCATGTACCAGTTCTATATGTTATCATGGTGTAACAGCATGTACCAGTTCTATATGTTATCATGGTGTAACAGCATGTACCATTTCTATATGTTATCATTGTGTAACAGCATGTACCAGTTCTATATGTTATCATGGTGTAACAGCATGTACCAGTTCTATATGTTATCATGGTGTAACAGCATGTACCAGTTCTATATGTTATCATGGTGTAACAGCATGTACCAGTTCTATATGTTATCACGGTGTAACAGCATGTACCGGTTCTATATGTTATCATGGTGTAACAGCATGTACCAGTTCTATATGTTATCATGGTGTAACAGCATGTACCAGTTCTATATGGTGTAACAGCATGTACCAGTTCTATATGGTGTAACAGCATGTACCAGTTCTATATGTTATCATGGTGTAACAGCATGTACCAGTTCTATATGTTATCATGGTGTAACAGCATGTACCAGTTCTATATGTTATCATGGTGTAACAGCATGTACCAGTTCTATACGGTGTAACAGCATGTACCAGTTCTATATGTTATCATGGTGTAACAGCATGTACCAGTTCTATATGTTATCATGGTGTAACAGCATGTACCAGTTCTATATGTTATCATGGTGTAACAGCATGTACCAGTTCTATATGTTTTCATGGTGTAACAGCATGTACCAGTTCTATATGTTATCATGGTGTAACAGCATGTACCAGTTCTATATGTTATCACGGTGTAACAGCATGTACCAGTTCTATATGTTATCACGGTGTAACAGCATGTACCAGTTCTATATGTTATCACGGTGTAACAGCATGTACCAGTTCTATATGTTATCATGGTGTAACAGCATGTACCAGTTCTATATGTTATCATGGTGTAACAGCATGTACCAGTTCTATATGTTATCATGGTGTAACAGCATGTACCAGTTCTATATGTTATCATGGTGTAACAGCATGTACCAGTTCTATATGGTGTAACAGCATGTACCAGTTCTATATGTTATCATGGTGTAACAGCATGTACCAGTTCTATATGTTATCATGGTGTAACAGCATGTACCAGTTCTATATGGTGTAACAGCATGTACCAGTTCTATATGTTATCATGGTGTAACAGCATGTACCAGTTCTATATGTTATCATGGTGTAACAGCATGTACCAGTTCTATATGTTATCATGGTGTAACAGCATGTACCAGTTCTATATGTTATCATGGTGTAACAGCATGTACCAGTTCTATATGTTATCATGGTGTAACAGCATGTACCAGTTCTATATGTTATCATGGTGTAACAGCATGTACCAGTTCTATATGTTATCATGGTGTAACAGCATGTACCAGTTCTATATGTTATCATGGTGTAACAGCATGTACCAGTTCTATATGTTATCATGGTGTAACAGCATGTACCAGTTCTATATGTTATCATGGTGTAACAGCATGTACCAGTTCTATATGTTATCATGGTGTAACAGCATGTACCAGTTCTATATGTTATCATGGTGTAACAGCATGTACCAGTTCTATATGTTATCATGGTGTAACAGCATGTACCAGTTCTATATGGTGTAACAGCATGTACCAGTTCTATATGTTATCATGGTGTAACAGCATGTACCAGTTCTATATGTTATCATGGTGTAACAGCATGTACCAGTTCTATATGGTGTAACAGCATGTACCAGTTCTATATGTTATCATGGTGTAACAGCATGTACCAGTTCTATATGTTATCATGGTGTAACAGCATGTACCAGTTCTATATGTTATCATGGTGTAACAGCATGTACCAGTTCTATATGTTATCATGGTGTAACAGCATGTACCAGTTCTATATGTTATCATGGTGTAACAGCATGTACCAGTTCTATATGTTATCATGGTGTAACAGCATGTACCAGTTCTATATGTTATCATGGTGTAACAGCATGTACCAGTTCTATATGTTGTCATGGTGTAACAGCATGTACCAGTAACACTAACAGATAAACAGCCGTGTTGTGTGATGTGTTTCCTGGTTACGTAAAGGAGATTGAGGAGTGTGTTTTCCTCGGGGGGGAGGAGGCCGTATGGTCCAGCTGTCCACATCAGCTCAGCTCAGCTTTCTACACAGGTCTGTTAGAAGCTCCGGGCACCACAACTCTCTCTCTTGCTCTCTCTCTCTGCTTTCTCTCTCTCTCTCTCTCTCTCTCTCTCTCTCTCTCTGTCTCTGTCTCTCTCTCTCTCTCTCTCTCTCTCTCTCTCTCTCTCTCTCTCTCTCTCTCTCTCTCTCTCTCTCTCTCTCTCTCTCTCTCTCTCTGTCTCTGTCTCTCTCTCTCTCTCTCTCTCTCTCTCTCTCTCTCTCTGTCTCTCTCTCTCTCTCTCTCTCTCTCTCTCTCTGTCTCTCTCTGTCTCTCTCTCTCTCTCTCTCTCTCTCTCTCTCTCTCTCTCTCTCTCTCTCTCTGTCTCTCTTTTCTGCTGCTAATACCACTACACCATCAACTACAGTTCACTACTACTGAGATCTATAACTACACCATCAACTACAGTTCACTACTACTGAGATCTATAACTACACCATCAACTACAGTTCACTACTACTGAGATCTATAACTACAGTATCAACTACAGTTCACTACTACTGAGATCTATAACTACACCATCAACTACAGTTCACTACTACTGAGATCTATAACTACACCATCAACTACAGTTCACTACTACTGAGATCTATAACTACACCATCAACTACAGTTCACTACTACTGAGATCTATAACTACACCATCAACTACAGTTCACTACTACTGAGATCTATAACTACACCATCAACTACAGTTCACTACTACCGAGATCTATAACTACACCATCAACTACAGTTCACTACTACTGAGATCTATAACTACAGTATCAACTACAGTTCACTACTACTGAGATCTATAACTACACCATCAACTACAGTTCACTACTACTGAGATCTATAACTACACCATCAACTACAGTTCACTACTACTGAGATCTATAACTACAGTATCAACTACAGTTCACTACTACTGAGATCTATAACTACACCATCAACTACAGTTCACTACTACTGAGATCTATAACTACACCATCAACTACAGTTCACTACTACTGAGATCTATAACTACACCATCAACTACAGTTCACTACTACTGAGATCTATAACTACACCATCAACTACAGTTCACTACTACTGAGATCTATAACTACACCATCAACTACAGTTCACTACTACTGAGATCTATAACTACACCATCAACTACAGTTCACTACTACTGAGATCTATAACTACAGTATCAACTACAGTTCACTACTACTGAGATCTATAACTACACCATCAACTACAGTTCACTACTACTGAGATCTATAACTACACCATCAACTACAGTTCACTACTACTGAGATCTATAACTACACCATCAACTACAGTTCACTACTACTGAGATCTAGAACTACAGTATTAACTACAGTTCACTACTACTGAGATCTAGAACTACAGTATCAACTACAGTTCACTACTACTGAGATCTCAGTATTAGTGTGTTGTAGTACTCAGTGTGTTATAGTACTCAGTATTAGTGTGTTGTAGTACTCAGTTTTTTGTAGTACTCAGTATTAGTGTGTTATAGTACTCAGTATTAGTGTGTTGTAGTACTCAGTGTGTTGTAGTACTCAGTATTAGTGTGTTGTAGTACTCAGTATTAGTGTGTTGTAGTACTCAGTGTGTTGTAGTACTCAGTATTAGTGTGTTGTAGTACTCAGTGTGTTGTAGTACTCAGTATTAGTGTGTTGTAGTACTCAGTATTAGTGTGTTGTTGTACTCAGTGTATTGTAGTTCTCAGTATTAGTGTGTTGTAGTACTCAGTATTAGTGTGTTGTAGTACTCAGTATCAGTGTATTGTAGTTCTCAGTATTAGTGTTGTGTAGTACTCAGTATTAGTGTGTTGTAGTACTCAGTGTGTTGTAGTACTCAGTGTGTTGTAGTACTCAGTATTAGTTTGTTGTAGTACTCAGTGTGTTGTAGTACTCAGTATTAGTTTGTTGTAGTACTCAGTGTGTTGTAGTACTCAGTATTAGTGTGTTGTAGTACTCAGTATTAGTGTGTTGTAGTACTCAGTGTGTTGTAGTACTCAGTGTGTTGTAGTACTCAGTGTGTTGTAGTACTCAGTATTGGTGTGTTGTAGTACTCAGTATTAGTGTGTTGTAGTACTCAGTATCAGTGTGTTGTAGTACTCAGTGTGTTGTAG
>NW_025547711.1:75000-92008 GCF_905237065.1 Salmo salar
CACAGGGATTTTTGCCCATTCCTCAAGGCTAAACTGCTCCAGCTCCTTCCAGTTGGATGGGTTCCGCTGCTGTACAGCAACCTGTAAGTCATACCACAGATTCCCAATTGGATTGAGGTCTGGGCTTTGACCAGGCCATTCCAAGACATTTAAAATGTTTCCCCTTAAACCACTCGACTGTTGTTTAATTTTTCTTCTTTAAGCATTGGCTTTTTTTTCTGGACACTCTTCCGTAAAGCCCAGCTCTGTGGAGTGTACGGCTTAAAGTGGTCCTATGGACGATACTCCAATCTCCGCTGTGGAGCTTTGCAGCTCCTTCAGGGTTTATCTTTGGTCTCTTTGTTGCCTCTCTGATTTAATGCCCTCTTTACCTGGTCTGTGAGTTTTGGTGGGCGGCCCTCTCTTGGCAGGTTTGTTGTGGTGCCAAATTCTTTCGATTTTTTTAATAATGGATTTAATTGCTGCTCCGTGAGATGTTCAAAGTTCCAGATATTTTTTTTATAACCCAACCCTGATCTGTACTTCTCCACAACTCTGTCCCTGACATGTCTGGAGAACTCCTTGGTCTTTTTTTATTTATTCATTTATTTAACCTTTATTTAACCAGGTGGGCCAGTTGAGAACAAGTTCTCATTTAAAACTGCGACCTGGCCAAGATAAAGCAAAGCAGTTCGACACAAACAACAACACAGAACCCTGTCTCTCTCTCTCTCTCTCTGTCTCTCTGTCTCTCTCTCTCTCTGTCTCTCTCTCTCTCTGTCTCTCTCTCTCTGTCTCTCTCTCTGTCTCTCTCTCTCTCTCTCTGTCTCTCTGTCTCTCTCTCTCTCTCTGTCTCTCTCTCTCTGTCTCTCTCTCTGTCTCTCTCTCTGTCTCTCTCTGTCTCTCTCTCTCTCTCTCTCTCTCTCTCTGTCTCTCTGTCTCTCTCTCTGTCTCTCTCTCTGTCTCTCTCTCTCTGTCTCTGTTCTCTCTCTCTCTCTCTCTGTCTCTCTCTCTCTCTGTCTCTCTCTCTCTCTCTATCTGTAACTATGTTCAACCCCCTGACATGAACTATGTACACATATCCCCTGATATAAATATCTATACAATCTGTGATCCAGACCGAAGGAGAGCAGCTTGTATCCACAGAACCAGAATAGACACCCCCCCTCCTCCTCTCACAGGAAGTGGTCACAGGTTGTTTTTATTTATTATTTACCTAGGGAAAGTCAGTTAAGAACAAATTATTATTTACAATGACAGCCTACCAAGGAACAGTGGGGTTAACTGCCTTGTTCAGGGGGCAGAACGACAGATTTTTACCTTGTCAGATCAGGGATTCGATCCAGCAACTTTTCAGTTATTGGCCAAACACCCACTAGGCAACCTGCCGCCCAAGTGTATGGTTATAGACAGTGTGTATTATAGACAGTGTGTGTTATAGACAGTGTGTATTATAGACAGTGTGTATTATAGACAGTGTGTATTATAGACAGTGTGTATTATAGACAGTGTGTATTATAGACAGTGTGTATTATAGACAGTGTGTATTACAGAGAGTGTATGGTTATAGACAGTGTGTATTATAGACAGTGTGTATTATAGACAGTGTGTATTATAGACAGTGTGTATTATAGACAGTGTGTATTACAGACAGTGTGTATTATAGACAGTGTGTATTATAGACAGTGTGTATTATAGACAGTGTGTATTATAGACAGTGTGTATTATAGACAGTGTGTATTACAGACAGTGTGTATTATAGACAGTGTGTATTATAGACAGTGTGTATTATAGACAGTGTGTATTACAGACAGTGTGTATTATAGACAGTGTGTATTATAGATGTGTATTATAGACAGTGTGTATTACAGACAGTGTGTATTACAGACAGTGTGTATTACAGACAGTGTGTATTATAGACAGTGTGTATTATAGACAGTGTGTATTCCAGACAGTGTGTATTATAGACAGTGTGTATTCCAGACAGTGTGTATTACAGACAGTGTGTATTATAGACAGTGTGTATTATAGACAGTGTGTATTATAGACAGTGTGTATTACAGACAGTGTGTATTATAGACAGTGTGTATTATAGACAGTGTGTATTATAGACAGTGTGTATTATAGACAGTGTGTATTATAGACAGTGTGTATTACAGACAGTGTGTATTATAGACAGTGTGTATTACAGACAGTGTATGGTTATAGACAGTGTGTATTATAGACAGTGTGTATTATAGACAGTGTGTATTATAGACAGTGTGTATTACAGACAGTGTATGGTTATAGACAGTGTGTATTAGAGACAGTGTGTATTATAGACAGTGTGTATTACAGACAGTGTGTATTATAGACAGTGTGTATTATAGATGTGTATTATAGACAGTGTGTATTACAGACAGTGTGTATTACAGACAGTGTGTATTACAGACAGTGTGTATTATAGACAGTGTGTATTATAGACAGTGTGTATTCCAGACAGTGTGTATTATAGACAGTGTGTATTCCAGACAGTGTGTATTACAGACAGTGTGTATTATAGACAGTGTGTATTATAGACAGTGTGTATTATAGACAGTGTGTATTATAGACAGTGTGTATTCCAGACAGTGTGTATTCCAGACAGTGTGTATTATAGACAGTGTTTATTATAGACAGTGTGTATTATAGACAGTGTGTATTCCAGACAGTTTTTATTCCAGACAGTGTGTATTACAGACAGTGTGTATTATAGACAGTGTGTATTCCAGACAGTGTGTATTACAGACAGTGTGTATTATAGACAGTGTGTATTATAGACAGTGTGTATTCCAGACAGTGTGTATTATAGACAGTGTGTATTATAGACAGTGTGTATTATAGACAGTGTGTATTATAGACAGTGTGTATTCCAGACAGTGTGTATTATAGACAGTGTGTATTCCAGACAGTGTGTGTTACAGACAGTGTGTATTATAGACAGTGTGTATTATAGACAGTGTGTATTATAGACAGTGTGTATTATAGACAGTGTGTATTATAGACAGTGTGTATTATAGACAGTGTGTGTTATAGACAGTGTGTGTTATAGACAGTGTGTGTTATAGACAGTGTGTATTATAGACAGTGTGTATTATAGACAGTGTGTATTATAGACAGTGTGTATTATAGACAGTGTGTATTCCAGACAGTGTGTATTATAGACAGTGTGTATTCCAGACAGTGTGTGTTACAGACAGTGTGTATTATAGACAGTGTGTATTATAGACAGTGTGTATTATAGACAGTGTGTATTATAGACAGTGTGTATTATAGACAGTGTGTATTATAGACAGTGTGTATTCCAGACAGTGTGTATTCCAGACAGTGTGTATTATAGACAGTGTGTATTATAGACAGTGTGTATTATAGACAGTGTGTATTATAGACAGTGTGTATTATAGACAGTGTGTATTCCAGACAGTGTGTGTTACAGACAGTGTGTATTATAGACAGTGTGTATTCCAGACAGTGTGTATTATAGACAGTGTGTGTTATAGACAGTGTGTGTTATAGACAGTGTGTATTATAGAGAGTGTGTATTATAGACAGTGTGTATTCCAGACAGTGTGTATTCCAGACAGTGTGTATTATAGACAGTGTGTATTATAGACAGTGTGTATTATAGACAGTGTGTATTCCAGACAGTGTGTATTATAGACAGTGTGTATTATAGACAGTGTGAATTATAGACAGTGTGTATTATAGACAGTGTGTATTATAGACAGTGTGTATTATAGACAGTGTGTATTATAGACAGTGTGTATTCCAGACAGTGTGTATTATAGACAGTGTGTGTTATAGACAGTGTGTGTTATAGACAGTGTGTATTATAGACAGTGTGTATTATAGACAGTGTAATTCCAGACAGTGTGTGTTATAGACAGTGTGTATTATAGACAGTGTGTATTATAGACAGTGTGTATTATAGACAGTGTGTATTATAGCCAGTGTGTATTATAGACAGTGTGTATTACAGACAGTGTGTATTATAGACAGTGTGTGTTATAGACAGTGTGTATTAGAGACAGTGTGTATTATAGACAGTGTGTATTACAGACAGTGTATGGTTATAGACAGTGTGTATTAGAGACAGTGTGTATTATAGACAGTGTGTATTACAGACAGTGTGTATTATAGACAGTGTGTATTATAGATGTGTATTATAGACAGTGTGTATTACAGACAGTGTGTATTACAGACAGTGTGTATTACAGACAGTGTGTATTATAGACAGTGTGTATTATAGACAGTGTGTATTCCAGACAGTGTGTATTATAGACAGTGTGTATTCCAGACAGTGTGTATTACAGACAGTGTGTATTATAGACAGTGTGTATTATAGACAGTGTGTATTATAGACAGTGTGTATTATAGACAGTGTGTATTCCAGACAGTGTGTATTCCAGACAGTGTGTATTATAGACAGTGTTTATTATAGACAGTGTGTATTATAGACAGTGTGTATTATAGACAGTGTGTATTCCAGACAGTTTTTATTCCAGACAGTGTGTATTACAGACAGTGTGTATTATAGACAGTGTGTATTACAGACAGTGTGTATTATAGACAGTGTGTATTATAGACAGTGTGTATTCCAGACAGTGTGTATTATAGACAGTGTGTATTATAGACAGTGTGTATTATAGACAGTGTGTATTCCAGACAGTGTGTATTATAGACAGTGTGTATTCCAGACAGTGTGTGTTACAGACAGTGTGTATTATAGACAGTGTGTATTATAGACAGTGTGTATTATAGACAGTGTGTATTATAGACAGTGTGTATTATAGACAGTGTGTATTATAGACAGTGTGTGTTATAGACAGTGTGTGTTATAGACAGTGTGTGTTATAGACAGTGTGTATTATAGACAGTGTGTATTATAGACAGTGTGTATTATAGACAGTGTGTATTCCAGACAGTGTGTATTATAGACAGTGTGTATTATAGACAGTGTGTATTATAGACAGTGTGTATTATAGACAGTGTGTATTATAGACAGTGTGTATTACAGACAGTGTGTATTATAGACAGTGTGTATTCCAGACAGTGTGTGTTATAGACAGTGTGTATTATAGACAGTGTGTATTATAGACAGTGTGTATTATAGACAGTGTGTGTTATAGACAGTGTGTATTATAGACAGTGTGTATTACAGACAGTGTGAATTATAGACAGTGTGTATTATAGACAGTGTGTATTATAGACAGTGTGTATTCCAGACAGTGTGTATTCCAGACAGTGTGTATTATAGACAGTGTGTATTATAGACAGTGTGTATTCCAGACAGTGTGTATTATAGACAGTGTGTATTATAGACAGTGTGTATTATAGACAGTGTGTATTATAGACAGTGTGTATTATAGACAGTGTGTATTATAGACAGTGTGTATTATAGACAGTGTGTATTATAGACAGTGTGTATTCCAGACAGTGTGTGTTACAGACAGTGTGTATTATAGACAGTGTGTATTATAGACAGTGTGTATTATAGACAGTGTGTATTATAGACAGTGTGTATTATAGACAGTGTGTATTATAGACAGTGTGTATTATAGACAGTGTGTATTATAGACAGTGTGTGTTATAGACAGTGTGTATTATAGACAGTGTGTGTTATAGACAGTGTGTGTTATAGACAGTGTGAATTATAGACAGTGTGTATTATAGACAGTGTGTATTATAGACAGTGTGTATTATAGACAGTGTGTATTCCAGACAGTGTGTATTATAGACAGTGTGTATTATAGACAGTGTGTATTCCAGACAGTGTGTGTTACAGACAGTGTGTATTATAGACAGTGTGTATTATAGACAGTGTGTATTATAGACAGTGTGTATTATAGACAGTGTGTATTCCAGACAGTGTGTATTCCAGACAGTGTGTATTATAGACAGTGTGTATTATAGACAGTGTGTATTCCAGACAGTGTGTATTATAGACAGTGTGTATTATAGACAGTGTGTATTATAGACAGTGTGTATTATAGACAGTGTGTATTATAGACAGTGTGTATTATAGACAGTGTGTATTATAGACAGTGTGTATTCCAGACCAGTGTGTGTTACAGACAGTGTGTATTATAGACAGTGTGTATTATAGACAGTGTGTATTATAGACAGTGTGTATTATAGACAGTGTGTATTATAGACAGTGTGTATTACAGACAGTGTGTATTATAGACAGTGTGTATTCCAGACAGTGTGTGTTATAGACAGTGTGTATTATAGACAGTGTGTATTATAGACAGTGTGTATTATAGACAGTGTGTATTATAGACAGTGTGTATTATAGACAGTGTGTATTCCAGACAGTGTGTGTTACAGACAGTGTGTATTATAGACAGTGTGTATTATAGACAGTGTGTATTATAGACAGTGTGTATTAGAGACAGTGTGTATTATAGACAGTGTGTATTCCAGACAGTGTGTATTATAGACAGTGTGTATTATAGACAGTGTGTATTCCAGACAGTGTGTATTCCAGACAGTGTGTATTATAGACAGTGTGTATTATAGACAGTGTGTATTCCAGACAGTGTGTATTATAGACAGTGTGTATTATAGACAGTGTGTATTATAGACAGTGTGTATTATAGACAGTGTGTATTATAGACAGTGTGTATTATAGACAGTGTAATTCCAGACAGTGTGTGTTATAGACAGTGTGTATTATAGACAGTGTGTATTATAGACAGTGTGTATTATAGACAGTGTGTATTATAGACAGTGTGTATTATAGACAGTGTGTATTATAGACAGTGTGTATTATAGACAGTGTGTATTATAGACAGTGTAATTCCAGACAGTGTGTATTATAGACAGTGTGTATTCCAGACAGTGTGTATTACAGACAGTGTGTATTATAGACAGTGTGTATTATAGACAGTGTGTATTATAGACAGTGTGTATTCCAGACAGTGTGTATTCCAGACAGTGTGTATTATAGACAGTGTGTATTATAGACAGTGTGTATTATAGACAGTGTGTATTCCAGACAGTGTGTATTCCAGACAGTGTGTATTATAGACAGTGTGTATTATAGACAGTGTGTATTATAGACAGTGTGTATTATAGACAGTGTGTATTATAGACAGTGTGTATTCCAGACAGTGTGTATTATAGACAGTGTGTATTATAGACAGTGTGTATTCCAGACAGTGTGTATTCCAGACAGTGTGTATTACAGACAGTGTGTATTATAGACAGTGTGTATTATAGACAGTGTGTATTATAGACAGTGTGTATTATAGACAGTGTGTATTATAGACAGTGTGTGTTATAGACAGTGTGTATTATAGACAGTGTGTATTATAGACAGTGTGTATTATAGACAGTGTGTATTCCAGACAGTGTGTATTATAGACAGTGTGTATTATAGACAGTGTGTATTATAGACAGTGTGTATTCCAGACAGTTTTTATTCCAGACAGTGTGTATTACAGACAGTGTGTATTATAGACAGTGTGTATTACAGACAGTGTGTATTATAGACAGTGTGTATTCCAGACAGTGTGTATTACAGACAGTGTGTATTATAGACAGTGTGTATTATAGACAGTGTGTATTCCAGACAGTGTGTATTATAGACAGTGTGTATTATAGACAGTGTGTATTATAGACAGTGTGTATTATAGACAGTGTGTATTCCAGACAGTGTGTATTATAGACAGTGTGTATTCCAGACAGTGTCTGTTACAGACAGTGTGTATTATAGACAGTGTGTATTCCAGACAGTGTGTGTTATAGACAGTGTGTATTATAGACAGTGTGTATTATAGACAGTGTGTGTTATAGACAGTGTGTATTATAGACAGTGTGTATTCCAGACAGTGTGTATTATAGACAGTGTGTATTCCAGACAGTGTGTATTACAGACAGTGTGTATTCCAGACAGTGTGTATTCCAGACAGTGTGTATTCCAGACAGTGTGTATTATAGACAGTGTGTGTTATAGACAGTGTGTATTACAGACAGTGTGTATTCCAGACAGTGTGTATTATAGACGTGTGTATTATAGACAGTGTGTATTATAGACAGTGTGTATTATAGACAGTGTGTATTCCAGACAGTGTGTATTCCAGACAGTGTGTATTATAGACAGTGTGTATTATAGACAGTGTGTATTATAGACAGTGTGTGTTATAGACAGTGTGTATTATAGACAGTGTGTATTATAGACAGTGTGTATTATAGACAGTGTGTATTATAGACAGTGTGTATTATAGACAGTGTGTATTATAGACAGTGTATGGTTATAGACAGTGTGTATTATAGACAGTGTGTATTATAGACAGTGTGTATTATAGACAGTGTGTATTATAGACAGTGTGTATTCCAGACAGTGTGTATTATAGACAGTGTGTATTATAGACAGTGTGTATTATAGACAGTGTGTATTATAGACAGTGTGTATTATAGACAGTGTGTATTATAGACAGTGTGTATTCCAGACAGTGTGTATTATAGACAGTGTGTATTACAGACAGTGTGTATTATAGACAGTGTGTATTATAGACAGTGTGTATTATAGAGAGTGTGTATTATAGACAGTGTGTATTCCAGACAGTGTGTATTCCAGACAGTGTGTATTATAGACAGTGTGTATTATAGACAGTGTGTATTATAGACAGTGTGTATTCCAGACAGTGTGTATTATAGACAGTGTGTATTATAGACAGTGTGTATTATAGACAGTGTGTATTATAGACAGTGTGTGTTATAGACAGTGTGTATTATAGACAGTGTGTATTATAGACAGTGTGTATTCCAGACAGTGTGTATTATAGACAGTGTGTATTATAGACAGTGTGTGTTATAGACAGTGTGTATTATAGACAGTGTGTATTATAGACAGTGTGTGTTATAGACAGTGTGTATTATAGACAGTGTGTATTCCAGACGTGTGTATTACAGACAGTGTGTATTCCAGACAGTGTGTATTATAGACAGTGTGTATTATAGACAGTGTGTATTATAGACAGTGTGTATTATAGACAGTGTTTATTATAGACAGTGTGTATTATAGACAGTGTGTATTATAGACAGTGTGTATTACAGACAGTGTGTGTTATAGACAGTGTGTATTCCAGACAGTGTGTATTCCAGACAGTGTGTATTCCAGACAGTGTGTATTATAGACAGTGTGTATTATACACAGTGTGTATAATAGACAGTGTGTGTTATAGACAGTGTGTATTATAGACAGTGTGTATTATAGACAGTGTGTATTATAGACAGTGTGTATTATAGACAGTGTGTAATATAGACAGTGTGTATTATAGACAGTGTGTATTACAGACAGTGTGTATTACAGACAGTGTGTATTATAGACAGTGTGTATTATAGACAGTGTGTATTACAGACAGTGTGTATTATAGACAGTGTGTATTATAGACAGTGTGTATTATAGACAGTGTGTATTATAGACAGTGTGTATTATAGACAGTGTGTATTATAGACAGTGTGTATTATAGACAGTGTGTATTATAGACAGTGTTGTGTATTATAGACAGTGTTGTGTATTATAGACAGTGTTGTGTATTATAGACAGTGTGTATTATAGACAGTGTGTATTATAGACAGTGTGTATTATAGACAGTGTGTATTATAGACAGTGTGTATTATAGACAGTGTGTATTATAGACAGTGTGTATTACAGACAGTGTGTATTATAGACAGTGTGTATTATAGACAGTGTGTATTATAGACAGTGTGTATTATAGACAGTGTGTATTCCAGACAGTGTGTGTTATAGACAGTGTGTATTATAGACAGTGTGTATTATAGACAGTGTGTATTATAGACAGTGTGTATTATAGACAGTGTGTATTATAGACAGTGTGTATTATAGACAGTGTGTATTATAGACAGTGTGTATTCCAGACAGTGTGTATTATAGACAGTGTGTATTATAGACAGTGTGTATTATAGACAGTGTGTATTATAGACAGTGTGTATTATAGACAGTGTGTATTATAGACAGTGTGTATTCCAGACAGTGTGTATTATAGACAGTGTGTATTCCAGACAGTGTGTATTATAGACAGTGTGTATTACAGACAGTGTGTATTACAGACAGTGTGTATTATAGACAGTGTGTATTATAGACAGTGTGTATTATAGACAGTGTGTATTATAGACAGTGTGTATTATAGACAGTGTGTATTATAGACAGTGTGTATTATAGACAGTGTGTATTATAGACAGTGTGTATTATAGACAGTGTGTATTATAGACAGTGTGTGTTATAGACAGTGTGTATTATAGACAGTGTGTATTATAGACAGTGTGTATTATAGACAGTGTGTATTATAGACAGTGTGTATTATAGACAGTGTGTATTATAGACAGTGTGTATTACAGACAGTGTGTATTACAGACAGTGTGTATTACAGACAGTGTGTATTATAGACAGTGTGTATTATAGACAGTGTGTATTATAGACAGTGTGTATTATAGACAGTGTGTATTATAGACAGTGTGTATTCCAGACAGTGTGTATTATAGACAGTGTGTATTATAGACAGTGTGTATTATAGACAGTGTGTATTCCAGACAGTTTTTATTCCAGACAGTGTGTATTACAGACAGTGTGTATTATAGACAGTGTGTATTACAGACAGTGTGTATTATAGACAGTGTGTATTCCAGACAGTGTGTATTACAGACAGTGTGTATTATAGACAGTGTGTATTATAGACAGTGTGTATTCCAGACAGTGTGTATTATAGACAGTGTGTATTATAGACAGTGTGTATTATAGACAGTGTGTATTATAGACAGTGTGTATTCCAGACAGTGTGTATTATAGACAGTGTGTATTCCAGACAGTGTCTGTTACAGACAGTGTGTATTATAGACAGTGTGTATTCCAGACAGTGTGTGTTATAGACAGTGTGTATTATAGACAGTGTGTATTATAGACAGTGTGTGTTATAGACAGTGTGTATTATAGACAGTGTGTATTCCAGACAGTGTGTATTATAGACAGTGTGTATTCCAGACAGTGTGTATTACAGACAGTGTGTATTCCAGACAGTGTGTATTCCAGACAGTGTGTATTCCAGACAGTGTGTATTATAGACAGTGTGTGTTATAGACAGTGTGTATTATAGACAGTGTGTATTCCAGACAGTGTGTATTATAGACAGTGTGTATTATAGACAGTGTGTATTATAGACAGTGTGTATTATAGACAGTGTGTATTCCAGACAGTGTGTATTCCAGACAGTGTGTATTATAGACAGTGTGTATTATAGACAGTGTGTATTATAGACAGTGTGTGTTATAGACAGTGTGTATTATAGACAGTGTGTATTATAGACAGTGTGTATTATAGACAGTGTGTATTATAGACAGTGTGTATTATAGACAGTGTGTATTATAGACAGTGTGTATTATAGACAGTGTGTATTATAGACAGTGTATGGTTATAGACAGTGTGTATTATAGACAGTGTGTATTATAGACAGTGTGTATTATAGACAGTGTGTATTATAGACAGTGTGTATTATAGACAGTGTGTATTATAGACAGTGTTGTGTATTATAGACAGTGTTGTGTATTATAGACAGTGTTGTGTATTATAGACAGTGTGTATTATAGACAGTGTGTATTATAGACAGTGTGTATTATAGACAGTGTGTATTATAGACAGTGTGTATTATAGACAGTGTGTATTATAGACAGTGTGTATTACAGACAGTGTGTATTATAGACAGTGTGTATTATAGACAGTGTGTATTATAGACAGTGTGTATTATAGACAGTGTGTATTCCAGACAGTGTGTGTTATAGACAGTGTGTATTATAGACAGTGTGTATTATAGACAGTGTGTATTATAGACAGTGTGTATTATAGACAGTGTGTATTATAGACAGTGTGTATTATAGACAGTGTGTATTATAGACAGTGTGTATTATAGACAGTGTGTATTATAGACAGTGTGTATTATAGACAGTGTGTATTATAGACAGTGTGTATTATAGACAGTGTGTATTATAGACAGTGTGTATTCCAGACAGTGTGTATTATAGACAGTGTGTATTCCAGACAGTGTGTATTATAGACAGTGTGTATTACAGACAGTGTGTATTACAGACAGTGTGTATTATAGACAGTGTGTATTATAGACAGTGTGTATTATAGACAGTGTGTATTATAGACAGTGTGTATTATAGACAGTGTGTATTATAGACAGTGTGTATTATAGACAGTGTGTATTATAGACAGTGTGTATTATAGACAGTGTGTGTTATAGACAGTGTGTATTATAGACAGTGTGTATTATAGACAGTGTGTATTATAGACAGTGTGTATTATAGACAGTGTGTATTATAGACAGTGTGTATTATAGACAGTGTGTATTATAGACAGTGTGTATTACAGACAGTGTGTATTACAGACAGTGTGTATTACAGACAGTGTGTATTATAGACAGTGTGTATTATAGACAGTGTGTATTATAGACAGTGTGTATTATAGACAGTGTGTATTATAGACAGTGTGTATTCCAGACAGTGTGTATTATAGACAGTGTGTATTATAGACAGTGTGTGTATTATAGACAGTGTGTATTCCAGACAGTTTTTATTCCAGACAGTGTGTATTACAGACAGTGTGTATTATAGACAGTGTGTATTACAGACAGTGTGTATTATAGACAGTGTGTATTCCAGACAGTGTGTATTACAGACAGTGTGTATTATAGACAGTGTGTATTATAGACAGTGTGTATTCCAGACAGTGTGTATTATAGACAGTGTGTATTATAGACAGTGTGTATTATAGACAGTGTGTATTATAGACAGTGTGTATTCCAGACAGTGTGTATTATAGACAGTGTGTATTCCAGACAGTGTCTGTTACAGACAGTGTGTATTATAGACAGTGTGTATTCCAGACAGTGTGTGTTATACACAGTGTGTATTATAGACAGTGTGTATTATAGACAGTGTGTGTTATAGACAGTGTGTATTATAGACAGTGTGTATTCCAGACAGTGTGTATTATAGACAGTGTGTATTCCAGACAGTGTGTATTACAGACAGTGTGTATTCCAGACAGTGTGTATTCCAGACAGTGTGTATTCCAGACAGTGTGTATTATAGACAGTGTGTGTTATAGACAGTGTGTATTATAGACAGTGTGTATTCCAGACAGTGTGTATTATAGACAGTGTGTATTATAGACAGTGTGTATTATAGACAGTGTGTATTATAGACAGTGTGTATTCCAGACAGTGTGTATTCCAGACAGTGTGTATTATAGACAGTGTGTATTATAGACAGTGTGTATTATAGACAGTGTGTGTTATAGACAGTGTGTATTATAGACAGTGTGTATTATAGACAGTGTGTATTATAGACAGTGTGTATTATAGACAGTGTGTATTATAGACAGTGTGTATTATAGACAGTGTGTATTATAGACAGTGTGTATTATAGACAGTGTATGGTTATAGACAGTGTGTATTATAGACAGTGTGTATTATAGACAGTGTGTATTATAGACAGTGTGTATTATAGACAGTGTGTATTCCAGACAGTGTGTATTATAGACAGTGTGTATTATAGACAGTGTGTATTATAGACAGTGTGTATTATAGACAGTGTGTATTATAGACAGTGTGTATTATAGACAGTGTGCATTCCAGACAGTGTGTATTATAGACAGTGTGTATTACAGACAGTGTGTATTATAGACAGTGTGTATTATAGACAGTGTGTATTATAGAGAGTGTGTATTATAGACAGTGTGTATTCCAGACAGTGTGTATTCCAGACAGTGTGTATTATAGACAGTGTGTATTATAGACAGTGTGTATTATAGACAGTGTGTATTCCAGACAGTGTGTATTATAGACAGTGTGTATTATAGACAGTGTGTATTATAGACAGTGTGTATTATAGACAGTGTGTGTTATAGACAGTGTGTATTATAGACAGTGTGTATTATAGACAGTGTGTATTCCAGACAGTGTGTATTATAGACAGTGTGTATTATAGACAGTGTGTGTTATAGACAGTGTGTATTATAGACAGTGTGTATTATAGACAGTGTGTGTTATAGACAGTGTGTATTATAGACAGTGTGTATTCCAGACAGTGTGTATTACAGACAGTGTGTATTCCAGACAGTGTGTATTATAGACAGTGTGTATTATAGACAGTGTGTATTATAGACAGTGTGTATTATAGACAGTGTTTATTATAGACAGTGTGTATTATAGACAGTGTGTATTATAGACAGTGTGTATTACAGACAGTGTGTGTTATAGACAGTGTGTATTCCAGACAGTGTGTATTCCAGACAGTGTGTATTCCAGACAGTGTGTATTATAGACAGTGTGTATTATACACAGTGTGTATTATAGACAGTGTGTGTTATAGACAGTGTGTATTATAGACAGTGTGTATTATAGACAGTGTGTATTATAGACAGTGTGTATTATAGACAGTGTGTAATATAGACAGTGTGTATTATAGACAGTGTGTATTACAGACAGTGTGTATTACAGACAGTGTGTATTATAGACAGTGTGTATTATAGACAGTGTGTATTACAGACAGTGTGTATTATAGACAGTGTGTATTATAGACAGTGTGTATTATAGACAGTGTGTATTATAGACAGTGTGTATTATAGACAGTGTGTATTATAGACAGTGTGTATTATAGACAGTGTGTATTATAGACAGTGTTGTGTATTATAGACAGTGTTGTGTATTATAGACAGTGTTGTGTATTATAGACAGTGTGTATTATAGACAGTGTGTATTATAGACAGTGTGTATTATAGACAGTGTGTATTATAGACAGTGTGTATTATAGACAGTGTGTATTATAGACAGTGTGTATTACAGACAGTGTGTATTATAGACAGTGTGTATTATAGACAGTGTGTATTATAGACAGTGTGTATTCCAGACAGTGTGTGTTATAGACAGTGTGTATTATAGACAGTGTGTATTATAGACAGTGTGTATTATAGACAGTGTGTATTATAGACAGTGTGTATTATAGACAGTGTGTATTATAGACAGTGTGTATTCCAGACAGTGTGTATTATAGACAGTGTGTATATAGACAGTGTGTATTATAGACAGTGTGTATTATAGACAGTGTGTATTATAGACAGTGTGTATTATAGACAGTGTGTATTATAGACAGTGTGTATTCCAGACAGTGTGTATTATAGACAGTGTGTGTTCCAGACAGTGTGTATTATAGACAGTGTGTATTACAGACAGTGTGTATTACAGACAGTGTGTATTACAGACAGTGTGTATTATAGACAGTGTGTATTATAGACAGTGTGTATTATAGACAGTGTGTATTATAGACAGTGTGTATTATAGACAGGTGTGTATTATAGACAGTGTGTATTATAGACAGTGTGTATTATAGACAGTGTGTGTTATAGACAGTGTGTATTATAGACAGTGTGTATTATAGACAGTGTGTATTATAGACAGTGTGTATTATAGACAGTGTGTATTATAGACAGTGTGTATTATAGACAGTGTGTATTATAGACAGTGTGTATTACAGACAGTGTGTATTACAGACAGTGTGTATTACAGACAGTGTGTATTATAGACAGTGTGTATTACAGACAGTGTGTATTACAGACAGTGTGTATTACAGACAGTGTGTATTATAGACAGTGTGTATTATAGACAGTGTGTATTATAGACAGTGTGTATTATAGACAGTGTGTGTTATAGACAGTGTGTGTTATAGACAGTGTGTATTATAGACAGTGTGTATTATAGACAGTGTGTATTATAGACAGTGTGTATTATAGACAGTGTGTATTACAGACAGTGTGTATTACAGACAGTGTGTATTATAGACAGTGTGTATTATAGACAGTGTGTATTATAGACAGTGTGTATTATAGACAGTGTGTATTATAGACAGTGTGTATTATAGACAGTGTGTGTTATAGACAGTGTGTGTTATAGACAGTGTGTATTATAGACAGTGTGTATTATAGACAGTGTGTATTATAGACAGTGTGTATTATAGACAGTGTGTATTATAGACAGTGTGTATTACAGACAGTGTGTGTGTGACCTCTGGAGGTCACCCTGGTTATTACTTATTGGATATTAAAGTTCCTCAGTTGGTCTGTATCTTTACCTAGTGCTTAGGTCTTGTGTTTTTAATCACCGTGATCTTGTGGTCCTGTGCGGCTCAGTTGGTAGAGCATGGTGGGGTTGTGGGTTCACTTCCCACGGGTGACCAGTATGGGAGAAAAAAATGTATGAAATGTATGCATCCACTACTGTAAGTCGCTCTGGATAAGAGCGTCTGCTAAATGACTAAAATGTAAAAAAAATGTACGGTTAAGACTGGATTTACCTCGTGCTTGCTGTGTTTCTCTGCGACTGGGTTCGAGTTCGTACTAGCCACTGTTGTTACAGTAGACCAACGATGGACCCAGCAGAGATTTCTCAGTTGTTGTCCCCCCGGAACGTTCCGGACTCCAACATTTTACGTTCGACTCTCTCAACCCACCACGGACCTGTGAATTGGTTGCCGTGAGTCGCGGCTGTAGACATCGTCGGACGATTTAAGAAATCTTGTGTCCCGCTCTGAGGACATGAGCACCTGTGGCTGTTCATAATCCTTCACTCCCTACCAACTGTCGTCTTCCTCCCTTCGGGATCCTCATTTTCCCGGCGCCGGAGCGCTACGAGGGGCATCCTGGGAGGTGTCGTTTTGGGTTCCCGCTCCAATGTTCGCCGGCCTTCGAGCTGCAGGCGTCAAGCGGTTTACCCACCGAGCGTTTCCAGAGCGGGGCGTAAGTCATCTCTCCTTGCTCTCAGGACGGGCTCTGGCCTGAGAGCGGCCATATTGGAAGCAGCAATCAGAGATTTTGTTATAATTGTCGAAGCTTCACCCAGATGAGAGATGAGGAGGTTTTTTTGGCAGGAACTGCCGTTCGAAGACTCACTGCGCTTCGGTAGGGCAGCCGTTAGCGTAGCTGATTATGGTG
>NW_025547712.1:0-57500 GCF_905237065.1 Salmo salar
TTAGATGGAGAGACATCCTACCTGTCTGGCTGGCTGACTGTCTATTAGATGGAGAGACATCCTGTCTGTCTGGCTGGCTGACTGTCTATTAGATGGAGATACCTGTCTCTTCAAATCAACATTTGTTTCATTGGTGTTAAGCTCATTGTACAGTGTGTCGCTTTAACTGGTCAGTCCGTCCCTGACCTTTAACCCTTGACCTCTCTGTTGCCCCAGACGACAGGTCGGAGGTGGACGGCTCTGTGGTTTCCATGGTTTCAGCCACCTCGTCCTCCAGCAGACTCCTTCCTCCTAAAGAACGTCTGAGAGAGAAGAGTTTCGAGTACTGCCAACGCCTCATAGAACAGAGTGACCGCAGTATGTACCCTACACCCTAACCCCTACACTACTGCTCTGTAGAACAGAGTGACCGCAGTATGTACCCTACACCCTAACCCCTACACTACTGCCCTGTAGAACAGAGTGACCGCAGTATGTACCCTACACCCTAACCCCTACACTACTGCCCTGTAGAACAGAGTGACCGCAGTATGTACCATAACCCCTACACTACTGCCCTGTAGAACAGAGTGACCGCAGTATGTACCATAACCCCTACACTACTGCCCTGTAGAACAGAGTGACCGCAGTATGTGCCTACACCTAACCCCTACACTACTGCCCTGTAGAACAGAGTGACCGCAGTATGTGCCCTACACCCTAACCCCTACACTACTGCCCTGTAGAACAGAGTGACCGCAGTATGTACCCTACACCCTAACCCCTACACTACTGCCCTGTAGAACAGAGTGACCGCAGTATGTGCCCTACACCCTAACCCCTACACTACTGCTATGCAGAACAGAGTGACCGCAGTATGTACCCTACACCCTAACCCCTACACTACTGCCCTGTAGAACAGAGTGACCGCAGTATGTACCCTACACCCTAACCCCTACACTACTGCCCTGTAGAACAGAGTGACCGCAGTATGTGCCCTACACCGTAACCCCTACACTACTGCCCTGTAGAACAGAGTGACCGCAGTATGCGCCCTACACCCTAACCCCTACACTACTGCCCTGTAGAACAGAGTGACCGCAGTATGTGCCCCTACACCCTAACCCCTACACTACTGCCCTGTAGAACAGAGTGACCGCAGTATGTACCTAACCATAACCCCTACACTACTGCCCTGTAGAACAGAGTGACCGCAGTATGTACCATAACCCCTACACTACTGCCCTGTAGAACAGAGTGACCGCAGTATGTACCCTACACCCTAACCCCTACACTACTGCCCTGTAGAACAGAGTGACCGCAGTATGTACCCTACACCCTAACTCCTACACTACTGCCCTGTAGAACAGAGTGACCGCAGTATGTACCATAACCCCTACACTACTGCCCTGTAGAACAGAGTGACCGCAGTATGTGCCCTACACCCTAACCCCTACACTACTGCCCTGTAGAACAGAGTGACCGCAGTATGTACCCTACACCCTAACCCCTACACTACTGCCCTGTAGAACAGAGTGACCGCAGTATGTACCCTACACCCTAACCCCTACACTACTGCCCTGTAGAACAGAGTGACTGCAGTATGTGCCCTACACCCTAACCCCTACACTACTGCCCTGTAGAACAGAGTGACCGCAGTATGTACCCTACACCCTAACCCCTACACTACTGCCCTGTAGAACAGAGTGACCGCAGTATGTGCCCTACACCCTAACCCCTACACTACTGCCCTGTAGAACAGAGTGACCGCAGTATGTGCCCTACACCCTAACCCCTACACTACTGCTCTGTAGAACAGAGTGACCGCAGTATGTGCCCTACACCCTAACCCCTACACTACTGCTCTGTAGAACAGAGTGACCGCAGTATGTGCCCTACACCCTAACCCCTACACTACTGCCCCTGTAGAACAGAGTGACCGCAGTATGTGCCCTACACCCTAACCCCTACACTACTGCCCTGTAGAACAGAGTGACCGCAGTATGTGCCCTACACCCTAACCCCTACACTACTGCTATGTAGAACAGAGTGACCGCAGTATGTACCCTACACCCTAACCCCTACACTACTGCCCTGTAGAGCAGAGTGACCGCAGTATGTACCCTACACCCTAACCCCTACACTACTGCCCTGTAGAACAGAGTGACCGCAGTATGTGCCCTACACCGTAACCCCTACACTACTGCCCTGTAGAACAGAGTGACCGCAGTATGCGCCCTACACCCTAACCCCTACACTACTGCCCTGTAGAACAGAGTGACCGCAGTATGTGCCCTACACCCTAACCCCTACACTACTTCTATGTAGAACAGAGTGACCGCAGTATGTGCCCTACACCCTAACCCCTACACTACTGCTATGTAGAACAGAGTGACCGCAGTATGTACCCTACACCCTAACCCCTACACTACTGCCTCATAGAACAGAGTGACCGCAGTATGTACCCTACACCCTAACCCCTACACTACTGCTATGTAGAACAGAGTGACCGCAGTATGTACCCTACACCCTAACCCCTACACTACTGCCCTGTAGAACAGAGTGACCGCAGTATGTACCCTACACCCTAACCCCTACACTACTGCCCTGTAGAACAGAGTGACCGCAGTATGTTCCCTACACCCTAACCCCTACACTACTGCTATGTAGAACAGAGTGACCGCAGTATGTACCCTACACCCTAACCCCTACACTACTGCCCTGTAGAACAGAGTGGCCGCAGTATGTACCCTACACCCTAACCCCTACACTACTGCCCTGTAGAACAGAGTGACCGCAGTATGTACCCTACACCCTAACCCCTACACTACTGCCCTGTAGAACAGAGTGGCCGCAGTATGTACCCTACACCCTAACCCCTACACTACTGCCCTGTAGAACAGAGTGACCGCAGTATGTACCCTAATCCCTACACTACTGCCCTGTAGAGCAGAGTGACCGCAGTATGTTTGAAATCCCAATGTGTCCCTGTGTTGTAAAGACTATATCCTTCTGTTTCAGAGGCGCTGAAGAGAGCAGACGCAGAGCTCCAGAAAGCAGTGAGTCATACTGCTGTAGTAACCCTGTCAATCACACACCATACAGTCATACTGCTGTAGTAACCCTTACAATCACACACCATACAGTCATACTGCTGTAGTAACCCTGTCAATCACACACCATACAGTCATACTGCTGTAGTAACCCTGTCCCCTACAATCACACACCATACAGTCATACTGCTGTAGTAACCCGTACAATCACACACCATACAGTCATACTGCTGTAGTAACCCTGTCAATCACACACCATACAGTCATACTGCTGTAGTAACCCTGTCAATCACACACCATACAGTCATACTGCTGTAGTAACCCTGTCAATCACACACCATACAGTCATACTGCTGTAGTAACCCTGTCAATCACACACCATACAGTCATACTGCTGTAGTAACCCTGTCCCCTACAATCACACACCATACAGTCATACTGCTGTAGTAACCCTGTCAATCACACACCATACAGTCATACTGCTGTAGTAACCCTGTCCCCTACAATCACACACCATACAGTCATACTGCTGTAGTAACCCTGTCAATCACACACCATACAGTCATACTGCTGTAGTAACCCTGTCCCCTACAATCACACACCATACAGTCATACTGCTGTAGTAACCCTGTTCAATCACACACCATACAGTCATACTGCTGTAGTAACCCTGTCAATCACACACCATACAGTCATACTGCTGTAGTAACCCTGTCCCCCAATCACACACCATACAGTCATACTGCTGTAGTAACCCTGTCCCACAATCACACACCATACAGTCATACTGCTGTAGTAACCCTGTCAATCACACACCATACAGTCATACTGCTGTAGTAACCCTGTCAATCACACACCATACAGTCATACTGCTGTAGTAACCCTGTCAATCACACACCATACAGTCATACTGCTGTAGTAACCCTGTCAATCACACACCATACAGTCATACTGCTGTAGTAACCCTGTCAATCACACACCATACAGTCATACTGCTGTAGTAACCCTGTCAATCACACACCATACAGTCATACTGCTGTAGTAACCCTGTCAATCACACACCATACAGTCATACTGCTGTAGTAACCCTGTCCCCACAATCACACACCATACAGTCATACTGCTGTAGTAACCCTGTCCCCAATCACACACCATACAGTCATACTGCTGTAGTAACCCTGTCAATCACACACCATACAGTCATACTGCTGTAGTAACCCTGTCAATCACACACCATACAGTCATACTGCTGTAGTAACCCTGTCAATCACACACCATACAGTCATACTGCTGTAGTAACCCTGTCAATCACACACCATACAGTCATACTGCTGTAGTAACCCTGTCAATCACACACCATACAGTCATACTGCTGTAGTAACCCTGTCAATCACACACCATACAGTCATACTGCTGTAGTAACCCTGTCCCCTACAATCACACACCATACAGTCATACTGCTGTAGTAACCCTGTCAATCACACACCATACAGTCATACTGCTGTAGTAACCCTGTCCCCTACAATCACACACCATACAGTCATACTGCTGTAGTAACCCTGTCAATCACACACCATACAGTCATACTGCTGTAGTAACCCTGTCCCCTACAATCACACACCATACAGTCATACTGCTGTAGTAACCCTGTCAATCACACACCATACAGTCATACTGCTGTAGTAACCCTGTCCACAATCACACACCATACAGTCATACTGCTGTAGTAACCCTGTCAATCACACACCATACAGTCATACTGCTGTAGTAACCCTGTCAATCACACACCATACAGTCATACTGCTGTAGTAACCCTGTCAATCACACACCATACAGTCATACTGCTGTAGTAACCCTGTCAATCACACACCATACAGTCATACTGCTGTAGTAACCCTGTCAATCACACACCATACAGTCATACTGCTGTAGTAACCCTGTCAATCACACACCATACAGTCATACTGCTGTAGTAACCCTGTCCACAATCACACACCATACAGTCATACTGCTGTAGTAACCCTGTCAATCACACACCATACAGTCATACTGCTGTAGTAACCCTGTCAATCACACACCATACAGTCATACTGCTGTAGTAACCCTGTCAATCACACACCATACAGTCATACTGCTGTAGTAACCCTGTCAATCACACACCATACAGTCATACTGCTGTAGTAACCCTGTCACAATCACACACCATACAGTCATACTGCTGTAGTAACCCTGTCAATCACACACCATACAGTCATACTGCTGTAGTAACCCTGTCAATCACACACCATACAGTCATACTGCTGTAGTAACCCTGTCAATCACACACCATACAGTCATACTGCTGTAGTAACCCTGTCAATCACACACCATACAGTCATACTGCTGTAGTAACCCTGTCCAATCACACACCATACAGTCATACTGCTGTAGTAACCCTGTCAATCACACACCATACAGTCATACTGCTGTAGTAACCCTGTCAATCACACACCATACAGTCATACTGCTGTAGTAACCCTGTCAATCACACACCATACAGTCATACTGCTGTAGTAACCCTGTCAATCACACACCATACAGTCATACTGCTGTAGTAACCCTGTCAATCACACACCATACAGTCATACTGCTGTAGTAACCCTGTCAATCACACACCATACAGTCATACTGCTGTAGTAACCCTGTCAATCACACACCATACAGTCATACTGCTGTAGTAACCCTGTCAATCACACACCATACAGTCATACTGCTGTAGTAACCCTGTCAATCACACACCATACAGTCATACTGCTGTAGTAACCCTGCTCAATCACACACCATACAGTCATACTGCTGTAGTAACCCTGTCAATCACACACCATACAGTCATACTGCTGTAGTAACCCTGTCCAATCACACACCATACAGTCATACTGCTGTAGTAACCCTGTCAATCACACACCATACAGTCATACTGCTGTAGTAACCCTGTCCCACAATCACACACCATACAGTCATACTGCTGTAGTAACCCTGTCAATCACACACCATACAGTCATACTGCTGTAGTAACCCTGTCCTCAATCACACACCATACAGTCATACTGCTGTAGTAACCCTGTCAATCACACACCATACAGTCATACTGCTGTAGTAACCCTGTCAATCACACACCATACAGTCATACTGCTGTAGTAACCCTGTCAATCACACACCATACAGTCATACTGCTGTAGTAACCCTGTCAATCACACACCATACAGTCATACTGCTGTAGTAACCCTGTCAATCACACACCATACAGTCATACTGCTGTAGTAACCCTGTCCCCTACAATCACACACCATACAGTCATACTGCTGTAGTAACCCTGTCAATCACACACCATACAGTCATACTGCTGTAGTAACCCTGTCAATCACACACCATACAGTCATACTGCTGTAGTAACCCTGTCAATCACACACCATACAGTCATACTGCTGTAGTAACCCTGTCAATCACACACCATACAGTCATACTGCTGTAGTAACCCTGTCCTCAATCACACACCATACAGTCATACTGCTGTAGTAACCCTGTCAATCACACACCATACAGTCATACTGCTGTAGTAACCCTACAATCACACACCATACAGTCATACTGCTGTAGTAACCCTGTCAATCACACACCATACAGTCATACTGCTGTAGTAACCCTGTCAATCACACACCATACAGTCATACTGCTGTAGTAACCCTGTCAATCACACACCATACAGTCATACTGCTGTAGTAACCCTGTCAATCACACACCATACAGTCATACTGCTGTAGTAACCCTGTCCCCTACAATCACACACCATACAGTCATACTGCTGTAGTAACCCTGTCAATCACACACCATACAGTCATACTGCTGTAGTAACCCTGTCAATCACACACCATACAGTCATACTGCTGTAGTAACCCTGTTCAATCACACACCATACAGTCATACTGCTGTAGTAACCCTGTCAATCACACACCATACAGTCATACTGCTGTAGTAACCCTGTCAATCACACACCATACAGTCATACTGCTGTAGTAACCCTGTTCAATCACACACCATACAGTCATACTGCTGTAGTAACCCTGTCAATCACACACCATACAGTCATACTGCTGTAGTAACCCTGTCAATCACACACCATACAGTCATACTGCTGTAGTAACCCTGTCCCCTACAATCACACACCATACAGTCATACTGCTGTAGTAACCCTGTCAATCACACACCATACAGTCATACTGCTGTAGTAACCCTGTCAATCACACACCATACAGTCATACTGCTGTAGTAACCCTGCCCTCAATCACACACCATACAGTCATACTGCTGTAGTAACCCTGTCAATCACACACCATACAGTCATACTGCTGTAGTAACCCTGTCAATCACACACCATACAGTCATACTGCTGTAGTAACCCTGTACAATCACACACCATACAGTCATACTGCTGTAGTAACCCTGTCAATCACACACCATACAGTCATACTGCTGTAGTAACCCTGTCAATCACACACCATACAGTCATACTGCTGTAGTAACCCTGTCAATCACACACCATACAGTCATACTGCTGTAGCAAACCCTGTCAATCACACACCATACAGTCATACTGCTGTAGTAACCCTGTCAATCACACACCATACAGTCATACTGCTGTAGTAACCCTGTCAATCACACACCATACAGTCATACTGCTGTAGTAACCCTGTCCCCTACAATCACACACCATACAGTCATACTGCTGTAGTAACCCTGTCAATCACACACCATACAGTCATACTGCTGTAGTAACCCTACAATCACACACCATACAGTCATACTGCTGTAGTAACCCTGTTCAATCACACACCATACAGTCATACTGCTGTAGTAACCCTGTCCCAATCACACACCATACAGTCATACTGCTGTAGTAACCCTGTCAATCACACACCATACAGTCATACTGCTGTAGTAAACCCCTGTCAATCACACACCATACAGTCATACTGCTGTAGTAACCCTGTCAATCACACACCATACAGTCATACTGCTGTAGTAACCCTGTCCACAATCACACACCATACAGTCATACTGCTGTAGTAACCCTGTCAATCACACACCATACAGTCATACTGCTGTAGTAACCCTGTCAATCACACACCATACAGTCATACTGCTGTAGTAACCCTGTTCAATCACACACCATACAGTCATACTGCTGTAGTAACCCTGTCAATCACACACCATACAGTCATACTGCTGTAGTAACCCTGTCCCAATCACACACCATACAGTCATACTGCTGTAGTAACCCTGTCAATCACACACCATACAGTCATACTGCTGTAGTAACCCTGTCAATCACACACCATACAGTCATACTGCTGTAGTAACCCTGTCAATCACACACCATACAGTCATACTGCTGTAGTAACCCTGTCCCCTACAATCACACACCATACAGTCATACTGCTGTAGTAACCCTGTCAATCACACACCATACAGTCATACTGCTGTAGTAACCCTGTCAATCACACACCATACAGTCATACTGCTGTAGTAACCCTGTCAATCACACACCATACAGTCATACTGCTGTAGTAACCCCTACAATCACACACCATACAGTCATACTGCTGTAGTAACCCTGTCAATCACACACCATACAGTCATACTGCTGTAGTAACCCTGTCCCCTACAATCACACACCATACAGTCATACTGCTGTAGTAACCCTGTCAATCACACACCATACAGTCATACTGCTGTAGTAACCCTGTCAATCACACACCATACAGTCATACTGCTGTAGTAACCCTGTCCCCTACAATCACACACCATACAGTCATACTGCTGTAGTAACCCTGTCAATCACACACCATACAGTCATACTGCTGTAGTAACCCCTGTCAATCACACACCATACAGTCATACTGCTGTAGTAACCCTGTCAATCACACACCATACAGTCATACTGCTGTAGTAACCCTGTTACAATCACACACCATACAGTCATACTGCTGTAGTAACCCTGTCAATCACACACCATACAGTCATACTGCTGTAGTAACCCTGTCAATCACACACCATACAGTCATACTGCTGTAGTAACCCTGTCAATCACACACCATACAGTCATACTGCTGTAGTAACCCTGTCCCCTCAATCACACACCATACAGTCATACTGCTGTAGTAACCCTGTCAATCACACACCATACAGTCATACTGCTGTAGTAACCCTGTCAATCACACACCATACAGTCATACTGCTGTAGTAACCCTGTCAATCACACACCATACAGTCATACTGCTGTAGTAACCCTGTCACAATCACACACCATACAGTCATACTGCTGTAGTAACCCTGTCAATCACACACCATACAGTCATACTGCTGTAGTAACCCTGTCAATCACACACCATACAGTCATACTGCTGTAGTAACCCTGTTCAATCACACACCATACAGTCATACTGCTGTAGTAACCCTGTCAATCACACACCATACAGTCATACTGCTGTAGTAACCCTGTCCAATCACACACCATACAGTCATACTGCTGTAGTAACCCTGTCAATCACACACCATACAGTCATACTGCTGTAGTAACCCTGTCAATCACACACCATACAGTCATACTGCTGTAGTAACCCTGTCAATCACACACCATACAGTCATACTGCTGTAGTAACCCTGTCAATCACACACCATACAGTCATACTGCTGTAGTAACCCTGTCAATCACACACCATACAGTCATACTGCTGTAGTAACCCTGTCAATCACACACCATACAGTCATACTGCTGTAGTAACCCTGTTCAATCACACACCATACAGTCATACTGCTGTAGTAACCCTGTCAATCACACACCATACAGTCATACTGCTGTAGTAACCCTGTCAATCACACACCATACAGTCATACTGCTGTAGTAACCCTGTTCAATCACACACCATACAGTCATACTGCTGTAGTAACCCTGTCAATCACACACCATACAGTCATACTGCTGTAGTAACCCTGTCAATCACACACCATACAGTCATACTGCTGTAGTAACCCTGTCAATCACACACCATACAGTCATACTGCTGTAGTAACCCTGTCAATCACACACCATACAGTCATACTGCTGTAGTAACCCTGTCAATCACACACCATACAGTCATACTGCTGTAGTAACCCCTACAATCACACACCATACAGTCATACTGCTGTAGTAACCCTGTCAATCACACACCATACAGTCATACTGCTGTAGTAACCCTGTCAATCACACACCATACAGTCATACTGCTGTAGTAACCCTGTCCCCACAATCACACACCATACAGTCATACTGCTGTAGTAACCCTGTCAATCACACACCATACAGTCATACTGCTGTAGTAACCCTGTCAATCACACACCATACAGTCATACTGCTGTAGTAACCCTGTCAATCACACACCATACAGTCATACTGCTGTAGTAACCCTGTCAATCACACACCATACAGTCATACTGCTGTAGTAACCCTGTCCCACAATCACACACCATACAGTCATACTGCTGTAGTAACCCTGTCAATCACACACCATACAGTCATACTGCTGTAGTAACCCTGTCAATCACACACCATACAGTCATACTGCTGTAGTAACCCTGTCCCCTACAATCACACACCATACAGTCATACTGCTGTAGTAACCCTGTCAATCACACACCATACAGTCATACTGCTGTAGTAACCCTGTCAATCACACACCATACAGTCATACTGCTGTAGTAACCCTGTCAATCACACACCATACAGTCATACTGCTGTAGTAACCCTGTCAATCACACACCATACAGTCATACTGCTGTAGTAACCCTGTCCCCACAATCACACACCATACAGTCATACTGCTGTAGTAACCCTGTCAATCACACACCATACAGTCATACTGCTGTAGTAACCCTGTCAATCACACACCATACAGTCATACTGCTGTAGTAACCCTGTCAATCACACACCATACAGTCATACTGCTGTAGTAACCCTGTCAATCACACACCATACAGTCATACTGCTGTAGTAACCCTGTCAATCACACACCATACAGTCATACTGCTGTAGTAACCCTGTCAATCACACACCATACAGTCATACTGCTGTAGTAACCCTGTCAATCACACACCATACAGTCATACTGCTGTAGTAACCCTGTCCAATCACACACCATACAGTCATACTGCTGTAGTAACCCTGTCAATCACACACCATACAGTCATACTGCTGTAGTAACCCTGTCAATCACACACCATACAGTCATACTGCTGTAGTAACCCTGTCAATCACACACCATACAGTCATACTGCTGTAGTAACCCTGTCAATCACACACCATACAGTCATACTGCTGTAGTAACCCTGTCCTACAATCACACACCATACAGTCATACTGCTGTAGTAACCCTGTCAATCACACACCATACAGTCATACTGCTGTAGTAACCCTGTCAATCACACACCATACAGTCATACTGCTGTAGTAACCCTGTCAATCACACACCATACAGTCATACTGCTGTAGTAACCCTGTCAATCACACACCATACAGTCATACTGCTGTAGTAACCCTGTCAATCACACACCATACAGTCATACTGCTGTAGTAACCCTGTCAATCACACACCATACAGTCATACTGCTGTAGTAACCCTGTCAATCACACACCATACAGTCATACTGCTGTAGTAACCCTGTCAATCACACACCATACAGTCATACTGCTGTAGTAACCCTGTCAATCACACACCATACAGTCATACTGCTGTAGTAACCCTGTTCAATCACACACCATACAGTCATACTGCTGTAGTAACCCTGTCCCCACAATCACACACCATACAGTCATACTGCTGTAGTAACCCTGTACAATCACACACCATACAGTCATACTGCTGTAGTAACCCTGTCAATCACACACCATACAGTCATACTGCTGTAGTAACCCTGTCAATCACACACCATACAGTCATACTGCTGTAGTAACCCTGTCAATCACACACCATACAGTCATACTGCTGTAGTAACCCTGTCAATCACACACCATACAGTCATACTGCTGTAGTAACCCTGTCCCCTACAATCACACACCATACAGTCATACTGCTGTAGTAACCCTGTCAATCACACACCATACAGTCATACTGCTGTAGTAACCCTGTCAATCACACACCATACAGTCATACTGCTGTAGTAACCCTGTCAATCACACACCATACAGTCATACTGCTGTAGTAACCCTGTCAATCACACACCATACAGTCATACTGCTGTAGTAACCCTGTCCCCTCAATCACACACCATACAGTCATACTGCTGTAGTAACCCTGTCAATCACACACCATACAGTCATACTGCTGTAGTAACCCTGTCCCAATCACACACCATACAGTCATACTGCTGTAGTAACCCTGTCAATCACAACCATACAGTCATACTGCTGTAGTAACCCCCCTACAATCACACACCATACAGTCATACTGCTGTAGTAACCCTGTTACAATCACACACCATACAGTCATACTGCTGTAGTAACCCTGTCAATCACACACCATACAGTCATACTGCTGTAGTAACCCTGTCAATCACACACCATACAGTCATACTGCTGTAGTAACCCTGTCAATCACACACCATACAGTCATACTGCTGTAGTAACCCTGTCAATCACACACCATACAGTCATACTGCTGTAGTAACCCTGTCAATCACACACCATACAGTCATACTGCTGTAGTAACCCTGTTACAATCACACACCATACAGTCATACTGCTGTAGTAACCCTGTCAATCACACACCATACAGTCATACTGCTGTAGTAACCCTGTCAATCACACACCATACAGTCATACTGCTGTAGTAACCCTGTCAATCACACACCATACAGTCATACTGCTGTAGTAACCCTGTCAATCACACACCATACAGTCATACTGCTGTAGTAACCCTGTCAATCACACACCATACAGTCATACTGCTGTAGTAACCCTGTCAATCACACACCATACAGTCATACTGCTGTAGTAACCCTGTCCCACAATCACACACCATACAGTCATACTGCTGTAGTAACCCTGTCAATCACACACCATACAGTCATACTGCTGTAGTAACCCTGTCAATCACACACCATACAGTCATACTGCTGTAGTAACCCTGTCCCCTACAATCACACACCATACAGTCATACTGCTGTAGTAACCCTGTCAATCACACACCATACAGTCATACTGCTGTAGTAACCCTGTCAATCACACACCATACAGTCATACTGCTGTAGTAACCCTGTCAATCACACACCATACAGTCATACTGCTGTAGTAACCCTGTCAATCACACACCATACAGTCATACTGCTGTAGTAACCCTGTCACAATCACACACCATACAGTCATACTGCTGTAGTAACCCTGTTCAATCACACACCATACAGTCATACTGCTGTAGTAACCCTGTCAATCACACACCATACAGTCATACTGCTGTAGTAACCCTGTCCCCACAATCACACACCATACAGTCATACTGCTGTAGTAACCCTGTCAATCACACACCATACAGTCATACTGCTGTAGTAACCCTGTCAATCACACACCATACAGTCATACTGCTGTAGTAACCCTGTCAATCACACACCATACAGTCATACTGCTGTAGTAACCCTGTCAATCACACACCATACAGTCATACTGCTGTAGTAACCCTGTCAATCACACACCATACAGTCATACTGCTGTAGTAACCCTGTCCCCTACAATCACACACCATACAGTCATACTGCTGTAGTAACCCTGTCAATCACACACCATACAGTCATACTGCTGTAGTAACCCTGTCAATCACACACCATACAGTCATACTGCTGTAGTAACCCTACAATCACACACCATACAGTCATACTGCTGTAGTAACCCTGTCAATCACACACCATACAGTCATACTGCTGTAGTAACCCTGTCAATCACACACCATACAGTCATACTGCTGTAGTAACCCTGTCCCCTACAATCACACACCATACAGTCATACTGCTGTAGTAACCCTGTCCACAATCACACACCATACAGTCATACTGCTGTAGTAACCCTGTCAATCACACACCATACAGTCATACTGCTGTAGTAACCCTGTCAATCACACACCATACAGTCATACTGCTGTAGTAACCCTGTTCAATCACACACCATACAGTCATACTGCTGTAGTAACCCTGTCAATCACACACCATACAGTCATACTGCTGTAGTAACCCTGTCAATCACACACCATACAGTCATACTGCTGTAGTAACCCTGTCCCACAATCACACACCATACAGTCATACTGCTGTAGTAACCCTGTCAATCACACACCATACAGTCATACTGCTGTAGTAACCCTGTCCCCACAATCACACACCATACAGTCATACTGCTGTAGTAACCCTGTCAATCACACACCATACAGTCATACTGCTGTAGTAACCCTGTCAATCACACACCATACAGTCATACTGCTGTAGTAACCCTGTCAATCACACACCATACAGTCATACTGCTGTAGTAACCCTGTCAATCACACACCATACAGTCATACTGCTGTAGTAACCCTGTCAATCACACACCATACAGTCATACTGCTGTAGTAACCCTGTCCCCTACAATCACACACCATACAGTCATACTGCTGTAGTAACCCTGTCAATCACACACCATACAGTCATACTGCTGTAGTAACCCTACAATCACACACCATACAGTCATACTGCTGTAGTAACCCTGTCAATCACACACCATACAGTCATACTGCTGTAGTAACCCTACAATCACACACCATACAGTCATACTGCTGTAGTAACCCTGTCAATCACACACCATACAGTCATACTGCTGTAGTAACCCTGTCAATCACACACCATACAGTCATACTGCTGTAGTAACCCTGTCAATCACACACCATACAGTCATACTGCTGTAGTAACCCTGTCAATCACACACCATACAGTCATACTGCTGTAGTAACCCTGTCCCCTACAATCACACACCATACAGTCATACTGCTGTAGTAACCCTGTCAATCACACACCATACAGTCATACTGCTGTAGTAACCCTGTCCCCTACAATCACACACCATACAGTCATACTGCTGTAGTAACCCTGTCAATCACACACCATACAGTCATACTGCTGTAGTAACCCTGTCAATCACACACCATACAGTCATACTGCTGTAGTAACCCTGTCAATCACACACCATACAGTCATACTGCTGTAGTAACCCTGTCAATCACACACCATACAGTCATACTGCTGTAGTAACCCTGTTACAATCACACACCATACAGTCATACTGCTGTAGTAACCCTGTCAATCACACACCATACAGTCATACTGCTGTAGTAACCCTGTCCCCTACAATCACACACCATACAGTCATACTGCTGTAGTAACCCTGTCAATCACACACCATACAGTCATACTGCTGTAGTAACCCTGTCCAATCACACACCATACAGTCATACTGCTGTAGTAACCCTGTCAATCACACACCATACAGTCATACTGCTGTAGTAACCCTGCCTACAATCACACACCATACAGTCATACTGCTGTAGTAACCCTGTCAATCACACACCATACAGTCATACTGCTGTAGTAACCCTGTCAATCACACACCATACAGTCATACTGCTGTAGTAACCCTGTTACAATCACACACCATACAGTCATACTGCTGTAGTAACCCTGTCCTCAATCACACACCATACAGTCATACTGCTGTAGTAACCCTGTCAATCACACACCATACAGTCATACTGCTGTAGTAACCCTGTCAATCACACACCATACAGTCATACTGCTGTAGTAACCCTGTCCTCAATCACACACCATACAGTCATACTGCTGTAGTAACCCTGTCAATCACACACCATACAGTCATACTGCTGTAGTAACCCTGTCAATCACACACCATACAGTCATACTGCTGTAGTAACCCTGTCAATCACACACCATACAGTCATACTGCTGTAGTAACCCTGTCCCCTACAATCACACACCATACAGTCATACTGCTGTAGTAACCCTGTCAATCACACACCATACAGTCATACTGCTGTAGTAACCCTGTCAATCACACACCATACAGTCATACTGCTGTAGTAACCCTGTCAATCACACACCATACAGTCATACTGCTGTAGTAACCCTGTCCCCTACAATCACACACCATACAGTCATACTGCTGTAGTAACCCTGTCAATCACACACCATACAGTCATACTGCTGTAGTAACCCCTACAATCACACACCATACAGTCATACTGCTGTAGTAACCCCTGTCAATCACACACCATACAGTCATACTGCTGTAGTAACCCTGTCAATCACACACCATACAGTCATACTGCTGTAGTAACCCTGTTACAATCACACACCATACAGTCATACTGCTGTAGTAACCCTGTTCAATCACACACCATACAGTCATACTGCTGTAGTAACCCTGTCAATCACACACCATACAGTCATACTGCTGTAGTAACCCTGTCCCCTACAATCACACACCATACAGTCATACTGCTGTAGTAACCCTGTCAATCACACACCATACAGTCATACTGCTGTAGTAACCCTGTCCCCTGTCAATCACACACCATACAGTCATACTGCTGTAGTAACCCTGTCAATCACACACCATACAGTCATACTGCTGTAGTAACCCTGTCAATCACACACCATACAGTCATACTGCTGTAGTAACCCTGTCAATCACACACCATACAGTCATACTGCTGTAGTAACCCTGTCCCCTACAATCACACACCATACAGTCATACTGCTGTAGTAACCCTGTCAATCACACACCATACAGTCATACTGCTGTAGTAACCCTGTCAATCACACACCATACAGTCATACTGCTGTAGTAACCCTGTCAATCACACACCATACAGTCATACTGCTGTAGTAACCCTGTCAATCACACACCATACAGTCATACTGCTGTAGTAACCCTGTCAATCACACACCATACAGTCATACTGCTGTAGTAACCCTGTCAATCACACACCATACAGTCATACTGCTGTAGTAACCCTGTCCCTTACAATCACACACCATACAGTCATACTGCTGTAGTAACCCTGTCAATCACACACCATACAGTCATACTGCTGTAGTAACCCTGTCAATCACACACCATACAGTCATACTGCTGTAGTAACCCTGTCAATCACACACCATACAGTCATACTGCTGTAGTAACCCTGTCAATCACACACCATACAGTCATACTGCTGTAGTAACCCTGTCCCCTACAATCACACACCATACAGTCATACTGCTGTAGTAACCCTGTTCAATCACACACCATACAGTCATACTGCTGTAGTAACCCTGTCAATCACACACCATACAGTCATACTGCTGTAGTAACCCTGTCAATCACACACCATACAGTCATACTGCTGTAGTAACCCTGTCAATCACACACCATACAGTCATACTGCTGTAGTAACCCTGTCAATCACACACCATACAGTCATACTGCTGTAGTAACCCTGTCAATCACACACCATACAGTCATACTGCTGTAGTAACCCTGTCAATCACACACCATACAGTCATACTGCTGTAGTAACCCTGTCAATCACACACCATACAGTCATACTGCTGTAGTAACCCTGTCAATCACACACCATACAGTCATACTGCTGTAGTAACCCTGTCCCCTCTCTGTGTGTGTGTGTGTGTGTGTGTGTGTGTGTGTGTGTGTGTGTGTGTGTGTGTGTGTGTGTGTGTGTGTGTGTGTGTGTGTGTGTGTGTGTCTCAGTGCCTGGTGGAGGCCGTGTGTATCCTGGACGGTGTGTGTGTAGAGGACGCTGGTTGTGTGTACCGTTCCTTCCCGTGTGTGAAGTCGCTGTTCGGCCGTCTGAACTCTGACCTGTCCTGCAGCCGAGTCCTCCTGCCCATCGCTCAGTTCTACCTGAACCACGGTGGGAGGGGTTTGTCTCTGTTTGTGTGTGTGTGTAAGTGCACGTGTGAAGGATAGAGTTAGTGTGTGTGTGTGCAAGTGCACGTGTGAAGGATAGAGTTAGTGTGTGTGTGCAAGTGCAAGTGCACATGTGAAGGATAGAGTTAGTGTGTACTTACTGTGTGTGTGTGTGTGTGTGTGTGTGTGTGTGTGTGTGTAGGCGAGGCTGCAGCGGTGGACGGTGAGTGTGTGTGGAGGTGTGTGTTCGGAGTTCTCCCGGCGGAGTGTTTCAACGACCCCTTTCTGGCCCACGAGACGCTGTCCTTCATCAGAGCCAATCAGCTGCAGCTACGCTCCTCCGTCCCGCTGTACGCCCACTACTTCCCTAACCTGCTCAAGGTAACAGCCCCGCCCACTACTTCCCTAACCTGCTCACAGCCCCGCCCACTACTTCCCTAACCCGCTCAAGGTAACAGCCCCATTATAACACTGTGGACCCACTACTTCCTGTAGATCCCAGCGTGGGAACAGTCCAGGCCTGGTATCTGACTATGTGTTGTAGTTCCCAGCGTGGGGACAGTCCAGGCCTGGTATCTGACTATGTGCTGTAGTTCCCAGCGTGGGGACAGTCCAGGCCTGGTATCTGACTATGTGTTGTAGTTCCCAGCGTGGGGACAGTCCAGGCCTGGTATCTGACTATGTGTTGTAGTTCCCAGCGTGGGGACAGTCCAGGCCTGGTATCTGACTATGTGCTGTAGTTCCCAGCGTGGGGACAGTCCAGGCCTGGTATCTGACTATGTGTTGTAGTTCCTAGCGTGGGGACAGTCCAGGCCTGGTATCTGACTATGTGCTGTAGTTCCCTAGCGTGGGGACAGTCCAGGCCTGGTATCTGACTATGTGCTGTAGTTCCCAGCGTGGGGACAGTCCAGGCCTGGTATCTGACTATGTGTTGTAGTTCCCAGCGTGGGGACAGTCCAGGCCTGGTATCTGACTATGTGTTGTAGTTCCCAGCGTGGGGACAGTCCAGGCCTGGTATCTGACTATGTGCTGTAGTTCCCAGCGTGGGGACAGTCCAGGCCTGGTATCTGACTATGTGCTGTAGTTCCTAGCGTGGGGACAGTCCAGGCCTGGTATCTGACTATGTGCTGTAGTTCCCAGCGTGGGGACAGTCCAGGCCTGGTATCTGACTATGTGTTGTAGTTCCCAGCGTGGGGACAGTCCAGGCCTGGTATCTGACTATGTGCTGTAGTTCCCAGCGTGGGGACAGTCCAGGCCTGGTATCTGACTATGTGCTGTAGTTCCTAGCGTGGGGACAGTCCAGGCCTGGTATCTGACTATGTGCTGTAGTTCCCAGCGTGGGGACAGTCCAGGCCTGGTATCTGACTATGTGTTGTAGTTCCCAGCGTGGGGACAGTCCAGGCCTGGTATCTGACTATGTGCTGTAGTTCCCAGCGTGGGGACAGTCCAGGCCTGGTATCTGACTATGTGCTGTAGTTCCCTAGCGTGGGGACAGTCCAGGCCTGGTATCTGACTATGTGCTGTAGTTCCCAGCGTGGGGACAGTCCAGGCCTGGTATCTGACTATGTGCTGTAGTTCCCAGCGTGGGGACAGTCCAGGCCTGGTATCTGACTATGTGCTGTAGTTCCCAGCGTGGGGACAGTCCAGGCCTGGTATCTGACTATGTGCTGTAGTTCCCAGCGTGGGGACAGTCCAGGCCTGGTATCTGACTATGTGTTGTAGTTCCTAGCGTGGGGACAGTCCAGGCCTGGTATCTGACTATGTGTTGTACTTCCTAGCGTGGGGACAGTCCAGGCCTGGTATCTGACTATGTGTTGTTTAGTTCCCAGCGTGGGGACAGTCCAGGCCTGGTATCTGACTAGTGGATGTGTTGTAGTTCCCAGCGTGGGGACAGTCCAGGCCTGGTATCTGACTATGTGCTGTAGTTCCCAGCGTGGGGACAGTCCAGGCCTGGTATCTGACTATGTGCTGTAGTTCCCAGCGTGGGGACAGTCCAGGCCTGGTATCTGACTATGTGCTGTAGTTCCCAGCGTGGGGACAGTCCAGGCCTGGTATCTGACTATGTGCTGTAGTTCCCAGCGTGGGGACAGTCCAGGCCTGGTATCTGACTATGTGCTGTAGTTCCCAGCGTGGGGACAGTCCAGGCCTGGTATCTGACTATGTGTTGTAGTTCCCAGCGTGGGGACAGTCCAGGCCTGGTATCTGACTATGTATGTGTTGTAGTTCCTAGTGTGGGGACAGTCCAGGCCTGGTATCTGACTATGTGCTGTAGTTCCCAGCGTGGGGACAGTCCAGGCCTGGTATCTGACTATGTGCTGTAGTTCCTAGCGTGGGGACAGTCCAGGCCTGGTATCTGACTATGTGCTGTAGTTCCTAGCGTGGGGACAGTCCAGGCCTGGTATCTGACTATGTGCTGTAGTTCCTAGCGTGGGGACAGTCCAGGCCTGGTATCTGACTATGTGCTGTAGTTCCCAGCGTGGGGACAGTCCAGACCTGGTATCTGACTATGTGCTGTAGTTCCCAGCGTGGGGACAGTCCAGGCCTGGTATCTGACTATGTGCTGTAGTTCCCAGCGTGGGGACAGTCCAGGCCTGGTATCTGACTATGTGCTGTAGTTCCCAGCGTGGGGACAGTCCAGGCCTGGTATCTGACTATGTGTTGTAGTTCCCATTGTGGGGACAGTCCAGGCCTGGTATCTGACTATGTGCTGTAGTTCCTAGCGTGGGGACAGTCCAGGCCTGGTATCTGACTATGTTTTGTAGTTCCCAGCGTGGGGACAGTCCAGGCCTGGTATCTGACTATGTGCTGTAGTTCCCAGCGTGGGGACAGTCCAGGCCTGGTATCTGACATTATGTGTTGTAGTTTCTAGCGTGGGGACAGTCCAGGCCTGGTATCTGACTATGTGTTGTAGTTCCCAGCGTGGGGACAGTCCAGGCCTGGTATCTGACTATGTGCTGTAGTTCCCAGCGTGGGGACAGTCCAGGCCTGGTATCTGACTATGTGGATGTGTTGTAGTTCCTAGCGTGGGGACAGTCCAGGCCTGGTATCTGACTATGTGTTGTAGTTCCCAGCGTGGGGACAGTCCAGGCCTGGTATCTGACTATGTGCTGTAGTTCCCAGCGTGGGGACAGTCCAGGCCTGGTGTCTGACTATGTGCTGTAGTTCCCAGCGTGGGGACAGTCCAGGCCTGGTATCTGACTATGTGCTGTAGTTCCTAGCGTGGGGACAGTCCAGGCCTGGTATCTGACTATGTGTTGTAGTTCCTAGCGTGGGGACAGTCCAGGCCTGGTATCTGACTATGTGCTGTAGTTCCCAGCGTGGGGACAGTCCAGGCCTGGTATCTGACTATGTGCTGTAGTTCCTAGCGTGGGGACAGTCCAGGCCTGGTATCTGACTATGTGCTGTAGTTCCCAGCGTGGGGACAGTCCAGGCCTGGTATCTGACTATGTGTTGTAGTTCCCAGCGTGGGGACAGTCCAGGCCTGGTATCTGACTATGTGCTGTAGTTCCCAGCGTGGGGACAGTCCAGGCCTGGTATCTGACTATGTGCTGTAGTTCCCAGCGTGGGGACAGTCCAGGCCTGGTATCTGACTATGTGCTGTAGTTCCCAGCGTGGGGACAGTCCAGGCCTGGTATCTGACTATGTGCTGTAGTTCCCAGCGTGGGGACAGTCCAGGCCTGGTATCTGACTATGTGTTGTAGTTCCTAGCGTGGGGACAGTCCAGGCCTGGTATCTGACTATGTGTTGTACTTCCTAGCGTGGGGACAGTCCAGGCCTGGTATCTGACTATGTGGATGTGTTTTAGTTCCCAGCGTGGGGACAGTCCAGGCCTGGTATCTGACTATGGGATGTGTTGTAGTTCCCAGCGTGGGGACAGTCCAGGCCTGGTATCTGACTATGTGCTGTAGTTCCCAGCGTGGGGACAGTCCAGGCCTGGTATCTGACTATGTGCTGTAGTTCCCAGCGTGGGGACAGTCCAGCCCTGGTATCTGACTATGTGCTGTAGTTCCTAGCGTGGGGACAGTCCAGGCCTGGTATCTGACTATGTGTTCTAGTTCCCAGCGTGGGGACAGTCCAGGCCTGGTATCTGACTATGGATGTGTTGTAGTTCCTAGCGTGGGGACAGTCCAGGCCTGGTATCTGACTATGTGTTGTAGTTCCCAGCGTGGGGACAGTCCAGGCCTGGTATCTGACTATGTGCTGTAGTTCCCAGCGTGGGGACAGTCCAGGCCTGGTATCTGACTATGTGTTGTAGTTCCCAGCGTGGGGACAGTCCAGGCCTGGTATCTGACTATGTGCTGTAGTTCCTAGCGTGGGGACAGTCCAGGCCTGGTATCTGACTATGTGTTGTAGTTCCTAGCGTGGGGACAGTCCAGGCCTGGTATCTGACTATGTGCTGTAGTTCCCAGCGTGGGGACAGTCCAGGCCTGGTATCTGACTATGTGCTGTAGTTCCTAGCGTGGGGACAGTCCAGGCCTGGTATCTGACTATGTGTTGTAGTTCCCAGCGTGGGGACAGTCCAGGCCTGGTATCTGACTATGTGCTGTAGTTCCCAGCGTGGGGACAGTCCAGGCCTGGTATCTGACTATGTGCTGTAGTTCCCAGCGTGGGGACAGTCCAGGCCTGGTATCTGACTATGTGTTGTAGTTCCCAGCGTGGGGACAGTCCAGGCCTGGTATCTGACTATGTGCTGTAGTTCCCAGCGTGGGGACAGTCCAGGCCTGGTATCTGACTATGTGCTGTAGTTCCCAGCGTGGGGACAGTCCAGGCCTGGTATCTGACTATGTGCTGTAGTTCCCAGCGTGGGGACAGTCCAGGCCTGGTATCTGACTATGTGCTGTATTTCCCAGCGTGGGGACAGTCCAGGCCTGGTATCTGACTATGTGCTGTAGTTCCCAGCGTGGGGACAGTCCAGGCCTGGTATCTGACTATGTGCTGTAGTTCCCAGCGTGGAGACAGTCCAGGCCTGGTATCTGACTATGTGCTGTAGTTCCCTAGCGTGGGGACAGTCCAGGCCTGGTATCTGACTATGTGCTGTAGTTCCCAGCGTGGGGACAGTCCAGGCCTGGTATCTGACTATGTGCTGTAGTTCCTAGCGTGGGGACAGTCCAGGCCTGGTATCTGACTATGTGTTGTAGTTCCCAGTGTGGGGACAGTCCAGGCCTGGTATCTGACTATGTGCTGTAGTTCCCAGCGTGGGGACAGTCCAGGCCTGGTATCTGACTATGTGTTGTAGTTCCTAGCGTGGGGACAGTCCAGGCCTGGTATCTGACTATGTGTTGTAGTTCCTAGCGTGGGGACAGTCCAGGCCTGGTATCTGACTATGTGGATGTGTTTAGTTCCCAGCGTGGGGACAGTCCAGGCCTGGTATTTGACTAGGATGTGTTGTAGTTCCCAGCGTGGGGACAGTCCAGGCCTGGTATCTGACTATGTGGATGTGCTGTAGTTCCCAGCGTGGGGACAGTCCAGGCCTGGTATCTGACTATGTGGGTTGTAGTTCCCAGCGTGGGGACAGTCCAGGCCTGGTATCTGACTATGTGTTGTAGTTCCCAGCGTGGGGACAGTCCAGGCCTGGTATCTGACTATGTGCTGTAGTTCCCAGCGTGGGGACAGTCCAGGCCTGGTATCTGACTATGTGTTGTAGTTCCTAGCGTGGGGACAGTCCAGGCCTGGTATCTGACTATGTGCTGTAGTTCCCTAGCGTGGGGACAGTCCAGGCCTGGTATCTGACTATGTGTTGTAGTTCCTAGCGTGGGGACAGTCCAGGCCTGGTATCTGACTATGTGCTGTAGTTCCCTAGCGTGGGGACAGTCCAGGCCTGGTATCTGACTATGTGCTGTAGTTCCCAGCGTGGGGACAGTCCAGGCCTGGTATCTGACTATGTGCTGTAGTTCCCAGCGTGGGGACAGTCCAGGCCTGGTATCTGACTATGTGCTGTAGTTCCCAGCGTGGGGACAGTCCAGGCCTGGTATCTGACTATGTGCTGTAGTTCCCAGCGTGGGGACAGTCCAGGCCTGGTATCTGACTATGTGTTGTAGTTCCCAGCGTGGGGACAGTCCAGGCCTGGTATCTGACTATGTGCTGTAGATCCCAGCGTGGGGACAGTCCAGGCCTGGTATCTGACTATGTGCTGTAGTTCCCAGCGTGGGGACAGTCCAGGCCTGGTATCTGACTATGTGTTGTAGTTCCCAGCGTGGGGACAGTCCAGGCCTGGTATCTGACTATGTGCTGTAGTTCCTAGCGTGGGGACAGTCCAGGCCTGGTATCTGACTATGTGTTGTAGTTCCCAGCGTGGGGACAGTCCAGGCCTGGTATCTGACTATGTGCTGTAGTTCCCAGCGTGGGGACAGTCCAGGCCTGGTATCTGACTATGTGCTGTAGTTCCCAGCGTGGGGACAGTCCAGGCCTGGTATCTGACTGATGTGTTGTAGTTCCTAGCGTGGGGACAGTCCAGGCCTGGTATCTGACTATGTGCTGTAGTTCCTAGCGTGGGGACAGTCCAGGCCTGGTATCTGACTATGTGCTGTAGTTCCTAGCGTGGGGACAGTCCAGGCCTGGTGTCTGACTATGTGTTGTAGTTCCCAGCGTGGGGACAGTCCAGGCCTGGTATCTGACTATGTGCTGTAGTTCCCAGCGTGGGGACAGTCCAGGCCTGGTATCTGACTATGTGTTGTAGTTCCCAGCGTGGGGACAGTCCAGGCCTGGTATCTGACTATGTGCTGTAGTTCCCAGCGTGGGGACAGTCCAGGCCTGGTATCTGACTATGTGCTGTAGTTCCTAGCGTGGGGACAGTCCAGGCCTGGTATCTGACTATGTGTTGTAGTTCCCAGCGTGGGGACAGTCCAGGCCTGGTATCTGACTATGTGCTGTAGTTCCCAGCGTGGGGACAGTCCAGGCCTGGTATCTGACTATGTGCTGTAGTTCCCAGCGTGGGGACAGTCCAGGCCTGGTATCTGACTATGTGCTGTAGTTCCCTAGCGTGGGGACAGTCCAGGCCTGGTATCTGACTATGTGTTGTAGTTCCTAGCGTGGGGACAGTCCAGGCCTGGTATCTGACTATGTGTTGTAGTTCCCAGCGTGGGGACAGTCCAGGCCTGGTATCTGACTATGTGGCTGTAGTTCCCAGCGTGGGGACAGTCCAGGCCTGGTATCTGACTATGGGATGTGTTGTAGTTCCCAGCGTGGGGACAGTCCAGGCCTGGTATCTGACTATGTGCTGTAGTTCCCAGCGTGGGGACAGTCCAGGCCTGGTATCTGACTATGTGCTGTAGTTCCCAGCGTGGGGACAGTCCAGGCCTGGTATCTGACTATGTGCTGTAGTTCCTAGCGTGGGGACAGTCCAGGCCTGGTATCTGACTATGTGTTGTAGTTCCCAGCGTGGGGACAGTCCAGGCCTGGTATCTGACTATGTGGCTGTTGTAGTTCCTAGCGTGGGGACAGTCCAGGCCTGGTATCTGACTATGTGCTGTAGTTCCCAGCGTGGGGACAGTCCAGGCCTGGTATCTGACTATGTGCTGTAGTTCCCAGCGTGGGGACAGTCCAGGCCTGGTATCTGACTATGTGTTGTAGTTCCCAGCGTGGGGACAGTCCAGGCCTGGTATCTGACTATGTGCTGTAGTTCCTAGCGTGGGGACAGTCCAGGCCTGGTATCTGACTATGTGTTGTAGTTCCTAGCGTGGGGACAGTCCAGGCCTGGTATCTGACTATGTGCTGTAGTTCCCAGCGTGGGGACAGTCCAGGCCTGGTATCTGACTATGTGCTGTAGTTCCTAGCGTGGGGACAGTCCAGGCCTGGTATCTGACTATGTGCTGTAGTTCCCAGCGTGGGGACAGTCCTGGCCTGGTATCTGACTATGTGCTGTAGTTCCCAGCGTGGGGACAGTCCAGGCCTGGTATCTGACTATGTGCTGTAGTTCCCAGCGTGGGGACAGTCCAGGCCTGGTATCTGACTATGTGCTGTAGTTCCCAGCGTGGGGACAGTCCAGGCCTGGTATCTGACTATGTGCTGTAGTTCCCAGCGTGGGGACAGTCCAGGCCTGGTATCTGACTATGTGCTGTAGTTCCCAGCGTGGGGACAGTCCAGGCCTGGTATCTGACTATGTGCTGTAGTTCCCAGCGTGGGGACAGTCCAGGCCTGGTATCTGACTATGTGCTGTAGTTCCCAGCGTGGGGACAGTCCAGGCCTGGTATCTGACTATGTGCTGTAGTTCCCTAGCGTGGGGACAGTCCAGGCCTGGTATCTGACTATGTGCTGTAGTTCCCAGCGTGGGGACAGTCCAGGCCTGGTATCTGACTATGTGCTGTAGTTCCTAGCGTGGGGACAGTCCAGGCCTGGTATCTGACTATGTGCTGTAGTTCCCAGTGTGGGGACAGTCCAGGCCTGGTATCTGACTATGTGCTGTAGTTCCCAGCGTGGGGACAGTCCAGGCCTGGTATCTGACTATGTGCTGTAGTTCCTAGCGTGGGGACAGTCCAGGCCTGGTATCTGACTATGTGCTGTAGTTCCCAGCGTGGGGACAGTCCAGGCCTGGTATCTGACTATGTGGTGTGTTGTAGTTCCCAGCGTGGGGACAGTCCAGGCCTGGTATCTGACTATGTGGTTGTAGTTCCCAGCGTGGGGACAGTCCAGGCCTGGTATCTGACTGATGTGTTGTAGTTCCCAGCGTGGGGACAGTCCAGGCCTGGTATCTGACTATGTGCTGTAGTTCCCAGCGTGGGGACAGTCCAGGCCTGGTATCTGACTATGTGCTGTAGTTCCTAGCGTGGGGACAGTCCAGGCCTGGTATCTGACTATGTGTTGTAGTTCCCAGCGTGGGGACAGTCCAGGCCTGGTATCTGACTATGTGCTGTAGTTCCCAGCGTGGGGACAGTCCAGGCCTGGTATCTGACTATGTGCTGTAGTTCCCAGCGTGGGGACAGTCCAGGCCTGGTATCTGACTATGTGCTGTAGTTCCCAGCGTGGGGACAGTCCAGGCCTGGTATCTGACTATGTGCTGTAGTTCCCAGCGTGGGGACAGTCCAGGCCTGGTATCTGACTATGTGCTGTAGTTCCCAGCGTGGGGACAGTCCAGGCCTGGTATCTGACTATGTGCTGTAGTTCCCAGCGTGGGGACAGTCCAGGCCTGGTATCTGACTATGTGCTGTAGATCCCAGCATGGGGACAGTCCAGGCCTGGTATCTGACTATGTGCTGTAGTTCCCAGCGTGGGGACAGTCCAGGCCTGGTATCTGACTATGTGTTGTAGTTCCCAGCGTGGGGACAGTCCAGGCCTGGTATCTGACTATGTGCTGTAGTTCCCAGCGTGGGGACAGTCCAGGCCTGGTATCTGACTATGTGCTGTAGTTCCCAGCGTGGGGACAGTCCAGGCCTGGTATCTGACTTGTGGATGTGTTGTAGTTTCTAGCGTGGGACAGTCCAGGCCTGGTATCTGACTATGTGTTGTAGTTCCCAGCGTGGGGACAGTCCAGGCCTGGTATCTGACTATGTGCTGTAGTTCCCAGCGTGGGGACAGTCCAGGCCTGGTGTCTGACTATGTGTTGTAGTTCCCAGCGTGGGGACAGTCCAGGCCTGGTATCTGACTATGTGCTGTAGTTCCTAGCGTGGGGACAGTCCAGGCCTGGTATCTGACTATGTGCTGTAGTTCCCAGCGTGGGGACAGTCCAGGCCTGGTATCTGACTATGTGCTGTAGTTCCCAGCGTGGGGACAGTCCAGGCCTGGTATCTGACTATGTGTTGTAGTTCCCAGCGTGGGGACAGTCCAGGCCTGGTATCTGACTATGTGTTGTAGTTCCCAGCGTGGGGACAGTCCAGGCCTGGTATCTGACTATGTGCTGTAGTTCCCAGCGTGGGGACAGTCCAGGCCTGGTATCTGACTATGTGCTGTAGTTCCCAGCGTGGGGACAGTCCAGGCCTGGTATCTGACTATGTGCTGTAGTTCCCAGCGTGGGGACAGTCCAGGCCTGGTATCTGACTATGTGCTGTAGTTCCCAGCGTGGGGACAGTCCAGGCCTGGTGTCTGACTATGTGCTGTAGTTCCCAGCGTGGGGACAGTCCAGGCCTGGTATCTGACTATGTGCTGTAGTTCCCAGCGTGGAGACAGTCCAGGCCTGGTATCTGACTATGTGCTGTAGTTCCCTAGCGTGGGGACAGTCCAGGCCTGGTATCTGACTATGTGCTGTAGTTCCCAGCGTGGGGACAGTCCAGGCCTGGTATCTGACTATGTGCTGTAGTTCCCAGCGTGGGGACAGTCCAGGCCTGGTATCTGACTATGTGTTGTAGTTCCCAGTGTGGGGACAGTCCAGGCCTGGTATCTGACTATGTGCTGTAGTTCCCAGCGTGGGGACAGTCCAGGCCTGGTATCTGACTATGTGTTGTAGTTCCTAGCGTGGGGACAGTCCAGGCCTGGTATCTGACTATGTGCTGTAGTTCCCAGCGTGGGGACAGTCCAGGCCTGGTATCTGACTGGATGTGTTGTAGTTCCCAGCGTGGGGACAGTCCAGGCCTGGTATCTGACTATGTGATGTGTTGTAGTTCCCAGCGTGGGGACAGTCCAGGCCTGGTATCTGACTATGTGTTGTAGTTCCCAGCGTGGGGACAGTCCAGGCCTGGTATCTGACTATGTGCTGTAGTTCCCAGCGTGGGGACAGTCCAGGCCTGGTATCTGACTATGTGTTGTAGTTCCTAGCGTGGGGACAGTCCAGGCCTGGTATCTGACTATGTGTTGTAGTTCCCTAGCGTGGGGACAGTCCAGGCCTGGTATCTGACTATGTGCTGTAGTTCCCTAGCGTGGGGACAGTCCAGGCCTGGTATCTGACTATGTGCTGTAGTTCCCAGCGTGGGGACAGTCCAGGCCTGGTATCTGACTATGTGCTGTAGTTCCCAGCGTGGGGACAGTCCAGGCCTGGTATCTGACTATGTGCTGTAGTTCCCAGCGTGGGGACAGTCCAGGCCTGGTATCTGACTATGTGCTGTAGTTCCCAGCGTGGGGACAGTCCAGGCCTGGTATCTGACTATGTGCTGTAGTTCCCAGCGTGGGGACAGTCCAGGCCTGGTATCTGACTATGTGCTGTAGATCCCAGCGTGGGGACAGTCCAGGCCTGGTATCTGACTATGTGCTGTAGTTCCCAGCGTGGGGACAGTCCAGGCCTGGTATCTGACTATGTGTTGTAGTTCCCAGCGTGGGGACAGTCCAGGCCTGGTATCTGACTATGTGCTGTAGTTCCCAGCGTGGGGACAGTCCAGGCCTGGTATCTGACTATGTGCTGTAGTTCCCAGCGTGGGGACAGTCCAGGCCTGGTATCTGACTAGGATGTGTTGTAGTTCCTAGCGTGGGGACAGTCCAGGCCTGGTATCTGACTATGTGTTGTAGTTCCCAGCGTGGGGACAGTCCAGGCCTGGTATCTGACTATGTGCTGTAGTTCCCAGCGTGGGGACAGTCCAGGCCTGGTGTCTGACTATGTGCTGTAGTTCCCAGCGTGGGGACAGTCCAGGCCTGGTATCTGACTATGTGCTGTAGTTCCCAGCGTGGGGACAGTCCAGGCCTGGTATCTGACTATGTGCTGTAGTTCCCAGCGTGGGGACAGTCCAGGCCTGGTATCTGACTATGTGCTGTAGTTCCTAGCGTGAGGACAGTCCAGGCCTGGTATCTGACTATGTGTTGTAGTTCCCAGCGTGGGGACAGTCCAGGCCTGGTATCTGACTATGTGTTGTAGTTCCCAGCGTGGGGACAGTCCAGGCCTGGTATCTGACTATGTGCTGTAGTTCCCAGCGTGGGGACAGTCCAGGCCTGGTATCTGACTATGTGCTGTAGTTCCCTAGCGTGGGGACAGTCCAGGCCTGGTATCTGACTATGTGCTGTAGTTCCCAGCGTGGGGACAGTCCAGGCCTGGTATCTGACTATGTGCTGTAGTTCCCAGCGTGGGGACAGTCCAGGCCTGGTATCTGACTATGTGCTGTAGTTCCCAGCGTGGGGACAGTCCAGGCCTGGTATCTGACTATGTGCTGTAGTTCCCAGCGTGGGGACAGTCCAGGCCTGGTATCTGACTATGTGCTGTAGTTCCCAGCGTGGGGACAGTCCAGGCCTGGTATCTGACTATGTGTTGTAGTTCCCAGCGTGGGGACAGTCCAGGCCTGGTATCTGACTATGTGCTGTAGTTCCTAGCGTGGGGACAGTCCAGGCCTGGTATCTGACTATGTGGATGTGTTGTAGTTCCCAGCGTGGGGACAGTCCAGGCCTGGTATCTGACTATGGGATGTGTTGTAGTTCCCAGCGTGGGGACAGTCCAGGCCTGGTATCTGACTATGTGCTGTAGTTCCCAGCGTGGGGACAGTCCAGGCCTGGTATCTGACTATGTGCTGTAGTTCCCAGCGTGGGGACAGTCCAGGCCTGGTATCTGACTATGTGCTGTAGTTCCCAGCGTGGGGACAGTCCAGGCCTGGTATCTGACTATGTGCTGTAGTTCCCAGCGTGGGGACAGTCCAGGCCTGGTATCTGACTATGTGGATGGTTGTAGTTTCTAGCGTGGGACAGTCCAGGCCTGGTATCTGACTATGTGTTGTAGTTCCCAGCGTGGGGACAGTCCAGGCCTGGTATCTGACTATGTGCTGTAGTTCCCAGCGTGGGGACAGTCCAGGCCTGGTATCTGACTATGTGTTGTAGTTCCCAGCGTGGGGACAGTCCAGGCCTGGTATCTGACTATGTGCTGTAGTTCCTAGCGTGGGGACAGTCCAGGCCTGGTATCTGACTATGTGTTGTAGTTCCTAGCGTGGGGACAGTCCAGGCCTGGTATCTGACTATGTGCTGTAGTTCCCAGCGTGGGGACAGTCCAGGCCTGGTATCTGACTATGTGCTGTAGTTCCTAGCGTGGGGACAGTCCAGGCCTGGTATCTGACTATGTGTTGTAGTTCCCAGCGTGGGGACAGTCCAGGCCTGGTATCTGACTATGTGCTGTAGTTCCCAGCGTGGGGACAGTCCAGGCCTGGTATCTGACTATGTGCTGTAGTTCCCAGCGTGGGGACAGTCCAGGCCTGGTATCTGACTATGTGTTGTAGTTCCCAGCGTGGGGACAGTCCAGGCCTGGTATCTGACTATGTGCTGTAGTTCCCAGCGTGGGGACAGTCCAGGCCTGGTATCTGACTATGTGCTGTAGTTCCCAGCGTGGGGACAGTCCAGGCCTGGTATCTGACTATGTGCTGTAGTTCCCAGCGTGGTGACAGTCCAGGCCTGGTATCTGACTATGTGCTGTAGTTCCCAGCGTGGGGACAGTCCAGGCCTGGTATCTGACTATGTGCTGTAGTTCCTAGCGTGGGGACAGTCCAGGCCTGGTATCTGACTATGTGTTGTAGTTCCCAGCGTGGGGACAGTCCAGGCCTGGTATCTGACTATGTGTTGTAGTTCCCAGCGTGGGGACAGTCCAGGCCTGGTATCTGACTATGTGCTGTAGTTCCCAGCGTGGGGACAGTCCAGGCCTGGTATCTGACTATGTGCTGTAGTTCCCAGCGTGGGGACAGTCCAGGCCTGGTATCTGACTATGTGCTGTAGTTCCCAGCGTGGGGACAGTCCAGGCCTGGTATCTGACTATGTGCTGTAGTTCCCAGCGTGGGGACAGTCCAGGCCTGGTATCTGACTATGTGCTGTAGTTCCCAGCGTGGGGACAGTCCAGGCCTGGTATCTGACTATGTGCTGTAGTTCCCAGCGTGGGGACAGTCCAGGCCTGGTATCTGACTATGTGCTGTAGTTCCCAGCGTGGGGACAGTCCAGGCCTGGTATCTGACTATGTGTTGTAGTTCCCAGCGTGGGGACAGTCCAGGCCTGGTATCTGACTATGTGTTGTAGTTCCTAGCGTGGGGACAGTCCAGGCCTGGTATCTGACTATGTGGATGTGTAGTTCCCAGCGTGGGGACAGTCCAGGCCTGGTATCTGACTATGTGGCTGTTGTAGTTCCCAGCGTGGGGACAGTCCAGGCCTGGTATCTGACTATGTGCTGTAGTTCCCAGCGTGGGGACAGTCCAGGCCTGGTATCTGACTATGTGCTGTAGTTCCCAGCGTGGGGACAGTCCAGGCCTGGTATCTGACTATGTGCTGTAGTTCCTAGCGTGGGGACAGTCCAGGCCTGGTATCTGACTATGTGTTGTAGTTCCCAGCGTGGGGACAGTCCAGGCCTGGTATCTGACTATGTGGATGTGTGTAGTTTCTAGCGTGGGGACAGTCCAGGCCTGGTATCTGACTATGTGTTGTAGTTCCCAGCGTGGGGACAGTCCAGGCCTGGTATCTGACTATGTGCTGTAGTTCCCAGCGTGGGGACAGTCCAGGCCTGGTATCTGACTATGTGTTGTAGTTCCCAGCGTGGGGACAGTCCAGGCCTGGTATCTGACTATGTGCTGTAGTTCCTAGCGTGGGGACAGTCCAGGCCTGGTATCTGACTATGTGCTGTAGTTCCTAGCGTGGGGACAGTCCAGGCCTGGTATCTGACTATGTGCTGTAGTTCCCAGCGTGGGGACAGTCCAGGCCTGGTATCTGACTATGTGCTGTAGTTCCCAGCGTGGGGACAGTCCAGGCCTGGTATCTGACTATGTGCTGTAGTTCCCAGCGTGGGGACAGTCCAGGCCTGGTATCTGACTATGTGCTGTAGTTCCCAGCGTGGGGACAGTCCAGGCCTGGTATCTGACTATGTGCTGTAGTTCCCAGCGTGGGGACAGTCCAGGCCTGGTATCTGACTATGTGCTGTAGTTCCCAGCGTGGGGACAGTCCAGGCCTGGTATCTGACTATGTGCTGTAGTTCCCAGCGTGGGGACAGTCCAGGCCTGGTATCTGACTATGTGCTGTAGTTCCCAGCGTGGGGACAGTCCAGGCCTGGTATCTGACTATGTGTTGTAGTTCCCAGCGTGGGGACAGTCCAGGCCTGGTATCTGACTATGTGCTGTAGTTCCCAGCGTGGGGACAGTCCAGGCCTGGTGTCTGACTATGTGTTGTAGTTCCCAGCGTGGGGACAGTCCAGGCCTGGTATCTGACTATGTGCTGTAGTTCCTAGCGTGGGGACAGTCCAGGCCTGGTATCTGACTATGTGCTGTAGTTCCCAGCGTGGGGACAGTCCAGGCCTGGTATCTGACTATGTGCTGTAGTTCCTAGCGTGGGGACAGTCCAGGCCTGGTATCTGACTATGTGTTGTAGTTCCCAGCGTGGGGACAGTCCAGGCCTGGTATCTGACTATGTGCTGTAGTTCCCAGCGTGGGGACAGTCCAGGCCTGGTATCTGACTATGTGCTGTAGTTCCCAGCGTGGGGACAGTCCAGGCCTGGTATCTGACTATGTGCTGTAGTTCCCTAGCGTGGGGACAGTCCAGGCCTGGTATCTGACTATGTGCTGTAGTTCCCAGCGTGGGGACAGTCCAGGCCTGGTATCTGACTATGTGCTGTAGTTCCCAGCGTGGGGACAGTCCAGGCCTGGTATCTGACTATGTGCTGTAGTTCCCAGCGTGGGGACAGTCCAGGCCTGGTATCTGACTATGTGCTGTAGTTCCCAGCGTGGGGACAGTCCAGGCCTGGTATCTGACTATGTGCTGTAGTTCCCAGCGTGGGGACAGTCCAGGCCTGGTATCTGACTATGTGTTGTAGTTCCTAGCGTGGGGACAGTCCAGGCCTGGTATCTGACTATGTGCTGTAGTTCCCAGCGTGGGGACAGTCCAGGCCTGGTATCTGACTATGTGGATGGTAGTTCCCAGCGTGGGGACAGTCCAGGCCTGGTATCTGACTATGGATGTGTTGTAGTTCCCAGCGTGGGGACAGTCCAGGCCTGGTATCTGACTATGTGCTGTAGTTCCCAGCGTGGGGACAGTCCAGGCCTGGTATCTGACTATGTGCTGTAGTTCCCAGCGTGGGGACAGTCCAGGCCTGGTATCTGACTATGTGCTGTAGTTCCTAGCGTGGGGACAGTCCAGGCCTGGTATCTGACTATGTGTTGTAGTTCCCAGCGTGGGGACAGTCCAGGCCTGGTATCTGACTATGGGATGTGTTGTAGTTCCTAGCGTGGGGACAGTCCAGGCCTGGTATCTGACTATGTGTTGTAGTTCCCAGCGTGGGGACAGTCCAGGCCTGGTATCTGACTATGTGCTGTAGTTCCCAGCGTGGGGACAGTCCAGGCCTGGTATCTGACTATGTGTTGTAGTTCCCAGCGTGGGGACAGTCCAGGCCTGGTATCTGACTATGTGCTGTAGTTCCTAGCGTGGGGACAGTCCAGGCCTGGTATCTGACTATGTGCTGTAGTTCCCAGCGTGGGGACAGTCCAGGCCTGGTATCTGACTATGTGCTGTAGTTCCTAGCGTGGGGACAGTCCAGGCCTGGTATCTGACTATGTGTTGTAGTTCCCAGCGTGGGGACAGTCCAGGCCTGGTATCTGACTGATGTGTTGTAGTTCCTAGCGTGGGGACAGTCCAGGCCTGGTATCTGACTATGTGTTGTAGTTCCCAGCGTGGGGACAGTCCAGGCCTGGTATCTGACTATGTGCTGTAGTTCCCAGCGTGGGGACAGTCCAGGCCTGGTATCTGACTATGTGCTGTAGTTCCCAGCGTGGGGACAGTCCAGGCCTGGTATCTGACTATGTGCTGTAGTTCCCAGCGTGGGGACAGTCCAGGCCTGGTATCTGACTATGTGCTGTAGTTCCCAGCGTGGGGACAGTCCAGGCCTGGTATCTGACTATGTGCTGTAGTTCCCAGCGTGGGGACAGTCCAGGCCTGGTATCTGACTATGTGCTGTAGTTCCCAGCGTGGGGACAGTCCAGGCCTGGTATCTGACTATGTGTTGTAGTTCCCAGCGTGGGGACAGTCCAGGCCTGGTATCTGACTATGTGCTGTAGTTCCCAGCGTGGGGACAGTCCAGGCCTGGTATCTGACTATGTGCTGTAGTTCCCAGCGTGGGGACAGTCCAGGCCTGGTATCTGACTATGTGCTGTAGTTCCCAGCGTGGGGACAGTCCAGGCCTGGTATCTGACTATGTGCTGTAGTTCCCAGCGTGGGGACAGTCCAGGCCTGGTATCTGACTATGTGCTGTAGTTCCCAGCGTGGGGACAGTCCAGGCCTGGTATCTGACTTGATGTGTTGTAGTTCCCAGCGTGGGGACAGTCCAGGCCTGGTATCTGACTATGTGTTGTAGTTCCCAGCGTGGGGACAGTCCAGGCCTGGTATCTGACTGATGTGCTGTAGTTCCCAGCGTGGGGACAGTCCAGGCCTGGTATCTGACTATGTGTTGTAGTTCCCAGCGTGGGGACAGTCCAGGCCTGGTATCTGACTATGTGCTGTAGTTCCTAGCGTGGGGACAGTCCAGGCCTGGTATCTGACTATGTGCTGTAGTTCCCAGCGTGGGGACAGTCCAGGCCTGGTATCTGACTATGTGCTGTAGTTCCCAGCGTGGGGACAGTCCAGGCCTGGTATCTGACTATGTGTTGTAGTTCCCAGCGTGGGGACAGTCCAGGCCTGGTATCTGACTATGTGTTGTAGTTCCCAGCGTGGGGACAGTCCAGGCCTGGTATCTGACTATGTGCTGTAGTTCCCAGCGTGGGGACAGTCCAGGCCTGGTATCTGACTATGTGCTGTAGTTCCCAGCGTGGGGACAGTCCAGGCCTGGTATCTGACTATGTGCTGTAGTTCCCAGCGTGGGGACAGTCCAGGCCTGGTATCTGACTATGTGCTGTAGTTCCCAGCGTGGGGACAGTCCAGGCCTGGTATCTGACTATGTGCTGTAGTTCCCAGCGTGGGGACAGTCCAGGCCTGGTATCTGACTATGTGCTGTAGTTCCCAGCGTGGGGACAGTCCAGGCCTGGTATCTGACTATGTGCTGTAGTTCCCAGCGTGGGGACAGTCCAGGCCTGGTATCTGACTATGTGCTGTAGTTCCTAGCGTGGGGACAGTCCAGGCCTGGTATCTGACTATGTGCTGTAGTTCCCAGCGTGGGGACAGTCCAGGCCTGGTATCTGACTATGTGGTGTAGTTCCCAGCGTGGGGACAGTCCAGGCCTGGTATCTGACTTGATGTGTTGTAGTTCCCAGCGTGGGGACAGTCCAGGCCTGGTATCTGACTATGTGTTGTAGTTCCCAGCGTGGGGACAGTCCAGGCCTGGTATCTGACTATGTGTTGTAGTTCCCAGCGTGGGGACAGTCCAGGCCTGGTATCTGACTATGTGCTGTAGTTCCTAGCGTGGGGACAGTCCAGGCCTGGTATCTGACTATGTGTTGTAGTTCCCAGCGTGGGGACAGTCCAGGCCTGGTATCTGACTATGTGCTGTAGTTCCCAGCGTGGGGACAGTCCAGGCCTGGTATCTGACTATGTGCTGTAGTTCCCAGCGTGGGGACAGTCCAGGCCTGGTATCTGACTATGTGCTGTAGTTCCCAGCGTGGGGACAGTCCAGGCCTGGTATCTGACTATGTGTTGTAGTTCCCAGCGTGGGGACAGTCCAGGCCTGGTATCTGACTATGTGCTGTAGTTCCCAGCGTGGGGACAGTCCAGGCCTGGTATCTGACTATGTGTTGTAGTTCCTAGCGTGGGGACAGTCCAGGCCTGGTATCTGACTATGTGCTGTAGTTCCCAGCGTGGGGACAGTCCAGGCCTGGTATCTGACTATGTGCTGTAGTTCCTAGCGTGGGGACAGTCCAGGCCTGGTATCTGACTATGTGCTGTAGTTCCCAGCGTGGGGACAGTCCAGGCCTGGTATCTGACTATGTGTTGAGCAGCGTGGGGACAGTCCAGGCCTGGTATCTGACTATGTGCTGTAGTTCCCAGCGTGGGGACAGTCCAGGCCTGGTATCTGACTATGTGTTGTAGTTCCCAGCGTGGGGACAGTCCAGGCCTGGTATCTGACTATGTGCTGTAGTTCCTAGCGTGGGGACAGTCCAGGCCTGGTATCTGACTATGTGCTGTAGTTCCCAGCGTGGGGACAGTCCAGGCCTGGTATCTGACTATGTGCTGTAGTTCCCAGCGTGGGGACAGTCCAGGCCTGGTATCTGACTATGTGTTGTAGTTCCCAGCGTGGGGACAGTCCAGGCCTGGTATCTGACTATGTGCTGTAGTTCCCAGCGTGGGGACAGTCCAGGCCTGGTATCTGACTATGTGCTGTAGTTCCCAGCGTGGGGACAGTCCAGGCCTGGTATCTGACTATGTGCTGTAGTTCCCAGCGTGGGGACAGTCCAGGCCTGGTATCTGACTATGTGCTGTAGTTCCCAGCGTGGGGACAGTCCAGGCCTGGTATCTGACTATGTGCTGTAGTTCCCAGCGTGGGGACAGTCCAGGCCTGGTATCTGACTATGTGCTGTAGTTCCCAGCGTGGGGACAGTCCAGGCCTGGTATCTGACTATGTGCTGTAGTTCCCAGCGTGGGGACAGTCCAGGCCTGGTATCTGACTATGTGCTGTAGTTCCCAGCGTGGGGACAGTCCAGGCCTGGTATCTGACTATGTGCTGTAGTTCCTAGCGTGGGGACAGTCCAGGCCTGGTATCTGACTATGTGTTGTAGTTCCTAGCGTGGGGACAGTCCAGGCCTGGTATCTGACTATGTGTTGTAGTTCCCAGCGTGGGGACAGTCCAGGCCTGGTATCTGACTATGTGCTGTAGTTCCCAGCGTGGGGACAGTCCAGGCCTGGTATCTGACTATGTGTTGTAGTTCCCAGCGTGGGGACAGTCCAGGCCTGGTATCTGACTATGTGCTGTAGTTCCCAGCGTGGGGACAGTCCAGGCCTGGTATCTGACTATGTGTTGTAGTTCCCAGCGTGGGGACAGTCCAGGCCTGGTATCTGACTATGTGTTGTAGTTCCCAGCGTGGGGACAGTCCAGGCCTGGTATCTGACTATGTGTTGTAGTTCCCAGCGTGGGGACAGTCCAGGCCTGGTATCTGACTATGTGCTGTAGTTCCCAGCGTGGGGACAGTCCAGGCCTGGTATCTGACTATGTGCTGTAGTTCCCAGCGTGGGGACAGTCCAGGCCTGGTATCTGACTATGTGCTGTAGTTCCCAGCGTGGGGACAGTCCAGGCCTGGTATCTGACTATGTGTTGTAGTTCCCAGCGTGGGGACAGTCCAGGCCTGGTATCTGACTATGTGCTGTAGTTCCCAGCGTGGGGACAGTCCAGGCCTGGTATCTGACTATGTGCTGTAGTTCCCAGCGTGGGGACAGTCCAGGCCTGGTATCTGACTATGTGCTGTAGTTCCCAGCGTGGGGACAGTCCAGGCCTGGTATCTGACTATGTGCTGTAGTTCCCAGCGTGGGGACAGTCCAGGCCTGGTATCTGACTATGTGTTGTAGTTCCCAGCGTGGGGACAGTCCAGGCCTGGTATCTGACTATGTGCTGTAGTTCCCAGCGTGGGGACAGTCCAGGCCTGGTATCTGACTATGTGTTGTAGTTCCCAGCGTGGGGACAGTCCAGGCCTGGTATCTGACTATGTGTTGTAGTTCCCAGCGTGGGGACAGTCCAGGCCTGGTATCTGACTATGTGCTGTAGTTCCCAGCGTGGGGACAGTCCAGGCCTGGTATCTGACTATGTGCTGTAGTTCCCAGCGTGGGGACAGTCCAGGCCTGGTATCTGACTATGTGCTGTAGTTCCCAGCGTGGGGACAGTCCAGGCCTGGTATCTGACTATGTGCTGTAGTTCCCAGCGTGGGGACAGTCCAGGCCTGGTATCTGACTATGTGTTGTAGTTCCCAGCGTGGGGACAGTCCAGGCCTGGTATCTGACTATGTGCTGTAGTTCCCAGCGTGGGGACAGTCCAGGCCTGGTATCTGACTATGTGTTGTAGTTCCCAGCGTGGGGACAGTCCAGGCCTGGTATCTGACTATGTGCTGTAGTTCCCAGCGTGGGGACAGTCCAGGCCTGGTATCTGACTATGTGTTGTAGTTCCCAGCGTGGGGACAGTCCAGGCCTGGTATCTGACTATGTGCTGTAGTTCCCAGCGTGGGGACAGTCCAGGCCTGGTATCTGACTATGTGCTGTAGTTCCCAGCGTGGGGACAGTCCAGGCCTGGTATCTGACTATGTGCTGTAGTTCCCAGCGTGGGGACAGTCCAGGCCTGGTATCTGACTATGTGCTGTAGTTCCCAGCGTGGGGACAGTCCAGGCCTGGTATCTGACTATGTGCTGTAGTTCCCAGCGTGGGGACAGTCCAGGCCTGGTATCTGACTATGTGCTGTAGTTCCCAGCGTGGGGACAGTCCAGGCCTGGTATCTGACTATGTGCTGTAGTTCCCAGCGTGGGGACAGTCCAGGCCTGGTATCTGACTATGTGCTGTAGTTCCCAGCGTGGGGACAGTCCAGGCCTGGTATCTGACTATGTGCTGTAGTTCCCAGCGTGGGGACAGTCCAGGCCTGGTATCTGACTATGTGCTGTAGTTCCCAGCGTGGGGACAGTCCAGGCCTGGTATCTGACTATGTGCTGTAGTTCCCAGCGTGGGGACAGTCCAGGCCTGGTATCTGACTATGATGTGTTGTAGTTCCCAGCGTGGGGACAGTCCAGGCCTGGTATCTGACTATGTGCTGTAGTTCCCAGCGTGGGGACAGTCCAGGCCTGGTATCTGACTATGTGCTGTAGTTCCCAGCGTGGGGACAGTCCAGGCCTGGTATCTGACTATGTGTTGTAGTTCCTAGCGTGGGGACAGTCCAGGCCTGGTATCTGACTATGTGCTGTAGTTCCCAGCGTGGGGACAGTCCAGGCCTGGTATCTGACTGATGTGTTGTAGTTCCCAGCGTGGGGACAGTCCAGGCCTGGTATCTGACTATGTGTTGTAGTTCCCAGCGTGGGGACAGTCCAGGCCTGGTATCTGACTATGTGCTGTAGTTCCCAGCGTGGGGACAGTCCAGGCCTGGTATCTGACTATGTGCTGTAGTTCCCAGCGTGGGGACAGTCCAGGCCTGGTATCTGACTATGTGCTGTAGTTCCCAGCGTGGGGACAGTCCAGGCCTGGTATCTGACTATGTGCTGTAGTTCCCAGCGTGGGGACAGTCCAGGCCTGGTATCTGACTATGTGCTGTAGTTCCCAGCGTGGGGACAGTCCAGGCCTGGTATCTGACTATGTGCTGTAGTTCCCAGCGTGGGGACAGTCCAGGCCTGGTATCTGACTATGTGTTGTAGTTCCTAGCGTGGGGACAGTCCAGGCCTGGTATCTGACTATGTGTTGTAGTTCCTAGCGTGGGGACAGTCCAGGCCTGGTATCTGACTATGTGGATGTGTTGTAGTTCCCAGCGTGGGGACAGTCCAGGCCTGGTATCTGACTTGTGGATGTGTTGTAGTTCCCAGCGTGGGGACAGTCCAGGCCTGGTATCTGACTATGTGCTGTAGTTCCCAGCGTGGGGACAGTCCAGGCCTGGTATCTGACTATGTGCTGTAGTTCCCAGCGTGGGGACAGTCCAGGCCTGGTATCTGACTATGTGCTGTAGTTCCTAGCGTGGGGACAGTCCAGGCCTGGTATCTGACTATGTGTTGTAGTTCCCAGCGTGGGGACAGTCCAGGCCTGGTATCTGACTATGTGGATGTGTTGTAGTTTCTAGCGTGGGACAGTCCAGGCCTGGTATCTGACTATGTGTTGTAGTTCCCAGCGTGGGGACAGTCCAGGCCTGGTATCTGACTATGTGCTGTAGTTCCCAGCGTGGGGACAGTCCAGGCCTGGTATCTGACTATGTGTTGTAGTTCCCAGCGTGGGGACAGTCCAGGCCTGGTATCTGACTATGTGCTGTAGTTCCTAGCGTGGGGACAGTCCAGGCCTGGTATCTGACTATGTTTTGTAGTTCCTAGCGTGGGGACAGTCCAGGCCTGGTATCTGACTATGTGCTGTAGTTCCCAGCGTGGGGACAGTCCAGGCCTGGTATCTGACTATGTGCTGTAGTTCCTAGCGTGGGGACAGTCCAGGCCTGGTATCTGACTATGTGTTGTAGTTCCCAGCGTGGGGACAGTCCAGGCCTGGTATCTGACTATGTGCTGTAGTTCCCAGCGTGGGGACAGTCCAGGCCTGGTATCTGACTATGTGCTGTAGTTCCCAGCGTGGGGACAGTCCAGGCCTGGTATCTGACTATGTGTTGTAGTTCCCAGCGTGGGGACAGTCCAGGCCTGGTATCTGACTATGTGCTGTAGTTCCCAGCGTGGGGACAGTCCAGGCCTGGTATCTGACTATGTGCTGTAGTTCCCAGCGTGGGGACAGTCCAGGCCTGGTATCTGACTATGTGCTGTAGTTCCCAGCGTGTTGACAGTCCAGGCCTGGTATCTGACTATGTGTTGTAGTTCCCAGCGTGGGGACAGTCCAGGCCTGGTATCTGACTATGTGCTGTAGTTCCTAGCGTGGGGACAGTCCAGGCCTGGTATCTGACTATGTGTTGTAGTTCCCAGCGTGGGGACAGTCCAGGCCTGGTATCTGACTATGTGTTGTAGTTCCCAGCGTGGGGACAGTCCAGGCCTGGTATCTGACTATGTGCTGTAGTTCCCAGCGTGGGGACAGTCCAGGCCTGGTATCTAACTATGTGCTGTAGTTCCCTAGCGTGGGGACAGTCCAGGCCTGGTATCTGACTATGTGCTGTAGTTCCCAGCGTGGGGACAGTCCAGGCCTGGTATCTGACTATGTGCTGTAGTTCCCAGCGTGGGGACAGTCCAGGCCTGGTATCTGACTATGTGCTGTAGTTCCCAGCGTGGGGACAGTCCAGGCCTGGTATCTGACTATGTGCTGTAGTTCCCAGCGTGGGGACAGTCCAGGCCTGGTATCTGACTATGTGCTGTAGTTCCCAGCGTGGGGACAGTCCAGGCCTGGTATCTGACTATGTGTTGTAGTTCCTAGCGTGGGGACAGTCCAGGCCTGGTATCTGACTATGTGTTGTACTTCCTAGCGTGGGGACAGTCCAGGCCTGGTATCTGACTATGTGGATGTGTTTTAGTTCCCAGCGTGGGGACAGTCCAGGCCTGGTATCTGACTATGTGGATGTGTTGTAGTTCCCAGCGTGGGGACAGTCCAGGCCTGGTATCTGACTATGTGCTGTAGTTCCCAGCGTGGGGACAGTCCAGGCCTGGTATCTGACTATGTGCTGTAGTTCCCAGCGTGGGGACAGTCCAGGCCTGGTATCTGACTATGTGCTGTAGTTCCTAGCGTGGGGACAGTCCAGGCCTGGTATCTGACTATGTGTTGTAGTTCCCAGCGTGGGGACAGTCCAGGCCTGGTATCTGACTATGTGGATGTGTTGTAGTTCCTAGCGTGGGACAGTCCAGGCCTGGTATCTGACTATGTGTTGTAGTTCCCAGCGTGGGGACAGTCCAGGCCTGGTATCTGACTATGTGCTGTAGTTCCCAGCGTGGGGACAGTCCAGGCCTGGTATCTGACTATGTGTTGTAGTTCCCAGCGTGGGGACAGTCCAGGCCTGGTATCTGACTATGTGCTGTAGTTCCTAGCGTGGGGACAGTCCAGGCCTGGTATCTGACTATGTTTTGTAGTTCCTAGCGTGGGGACAGTCCAGGCCTGGTATCTGACTATGTGCTGTAGTTCCCAGCGTGGGGACAGTCCAGGCCTGGTATCTGACTATGTGCTGTAGTTCCTAGCGTGGGGACAGTCCAGGCCTGGTATCTGACTATGTGTTGTAGTTCCCAGCGTGGGGACAGTCCAGGCCTGGTATCTGACTATGTGCTGTAGTTCCCAGCGTGGGGACAGTCCAGGCCTGGTATCTGACTATGTGCTGTAGTTCCCAGCGTGGGGACAGTCCAGGCCTGGTATCTGACTATGTGTTGTAGTTCCCAGCGTGGGGACAGTCCAGGCCTGGTATCTGACTATGTGCTGTAGTTCCCAGCGTGGGGACAGTCCAGGCCTGGTATCTGACTATGTGCTGTAGTTCCCAGCGTGGGGACAGTCCAGGCCTGGTATCTGACTATGTGCTGTAGTTCCCAGCGTGTTGACAGTCCAGGCCTGGTATCTGACTATGTGCTGTATTTCCCAGCGTGGGGACAGTCCAGGCCTGGGATCTGACTATGTGCTGTAGTTCCCAGCGTGGGGACAGTCCAGGCCTGGTATCTGACTATGTGCTGTAGTTCCCAGCGTGGAGACAGTCCAGGCCTGGTATCTGACTATGTGCTGTAGTTCCCAGCGTGGGGACAGTCCAGGCCTGGTATCTGACTATGTGCTGTAGTTCCCAGCGTGGTGACAGTCCAGGCCTGGTATCTGACTATGTGCTGTAGTTCCCAGCGTGGGGACAGTCCAGGCCTGGTATCTGACTATGTGCTGTAGTTCCTAGCGTGGGGACAGTCCAGGCCTGGTATTCGACTATGTGTTGTAGTTCCCAGCGTGGGGACAGTCCAGGCCTGGTATCTGACTATGTGTTGTAGTTCCCAGCGTGGGGACAGTCCAGGCCTGGTATCTGACTATGTGCTGTAGTTCCCAGCGTGGGGACAGTCCAGGCCTGGTATCTAACTATGTGCTGTAGTTCCCTAGCGTGGGGACAGTCCAGGCCTGGTATCTGACTATGTGCTGTAGTTCCCAGCGTGGGGACAGTCCAGGCCTGGTATCTGACTATGTGCTGTAGTTCCCAGCGTGGGGACAGTCCAGGCCTGGTATCTGACTATGTGCTGTAGTTCCCAGCGTGGGGACAGTCCAGGCCTGGTATCTGACTATGTGCTGTAGTTCCCAGCGTGGGGACAGTCCAGGCCTGGTATCTGACTATGTGCTGTAGTTCCCAGCGTGGGGACAGTCCAGGCCTGGTATCTGACTATGTGTTGTAGTTCCTAGCGTGGGGACAGTCCAGGCCTGGTATCTGACTATGTGTTGTACTTCCTAGCGTGGGGACAGTCCAGGCCTGGTATCTGACTATGTGGATGTGTTTTAGTTCCCAGCGTGGGGACAGTCCAGGCCTGGTATCTGACTATGTGGATGTGTTGTAGTTCCCAGCGTGGGGACAGTCCAGGCCTGGTATCTGACTATGTGCTGTAGTTCCCAGCGTGGGGACAGTCCAGGCCTGGTATCTGACTATGTGCTGTAGTTCCCAGCGTGGGGACAGTCCAGGCCTGGTATCTGACTATGTGCTGTAGTTCCTAGCGTGGGGACAGTCCAGGCCTGGTATCTGACTATGTGTTCTAGTTCCCAGCGTGGGGACAGTCCAGGCCTGGTATCTGACTATGTGGATGTGTTGTAGTTTCTAGCGTGGGACAGTCCAGGCCTGGTATCTGACTATGTGTTGTAGTTCCCAGCGTGGGGACAGTCCAGGCCTGGTATCTGACTATGTGCTGTAGTTCCCAGCGTGGGGACAGTCCAGGCCTGGTATCTGACTATGTGTTGTAGTTCCCAGCGTGGGGACAGTCCAGGCCTGGTATCTGACTATGTGCTGTAGTTCCTAGCGTGGGGACAGTCCAGGCCTGGTATCTGACTATGTTTTGTAGTTCCTAGCGTGGGGACAGTCCAGGCCTGGTATCTGACTATGTGCTGTAGTTCCCAGCGTGGGGACAGTCCAGGCCTGGTATCTGACTATGTGCTGTAGTTCCTAGCGTGGGTACAGTCCAGGCCTGGTATCTGACTATGTGTTGTAGTTCCCAGCGTGGGGACAGTCCAGGCCTGGTATCTGACTATGTGCTGTAGTTCCCAGCGTGGGGACAGTCCAGGCCTGGTATCTGACTATGTGCTGTAGTTCCCAGCGTGGGGACAGTCCAGGCCTGGTATCTGACTATGTGTTGTAGTTCCCAGCGTGGGGACAGTCCAGGCCTGGTATCTGACTATGTGCTGTAGTTCCCAGCGTGGGGACAGTCCAGGCCTGGTATCTGACTATGTGCTGTAGTTCCCAGCGTGGGGACAGTCCAGGCCTGGTATCTGACTATGTGCTGTAGTTCCCAGCGTGTTGACAGTCCAGGCCTGGTATCTGACTATGTGCTGTAGTTCCCAGCGTGGGGACAGTCCAGGCCTGGGATCTGACTATGTGCTGTAGTTCCCAGCGTGGGGACAGTCCAGGCCTGGTATCTGACTATGTGCTGTAGTTCCCAGCGTGGGGACAGTCCAGGCCTGGTATCTGACTATGTGCTGTAGTTCCCTAGCGTGGGGACAGTCCAGGCCTGGTATCTGACTATGTGCTGTAGTTCCCAGCGTGGGGACAGTCCAGGCCTGGTATCTGACTATGTGCTGTAGTTCCTAGCGTGGGGACAGTCCAGGCCTGGTATCTGACTATGTGTTGTAGTTCCCAGTGTGGGGACAGTCCAGGCCTGGTATCTGACTATGTGCTGTAGTTCCCAGCGTGGGGACAGTCCAGGCCTGGTATCTGACTATGTGTTGTAGTTCCTAGCGTGGGGACAGTCCAGGCCTGGTATCTGACTATGTGTTGTAGTTCCTAGCGTGGGGACAGTCCAGGCCTGGTATCTGACTATGTGGATGTGTTTTAGTTCCCAGCGTGGGGACAGTCCAGGCCTGGTATTTGACTATGTGGATGTGTTGTAGTTCCCAGCGTGGGGACAGTCCAGGCCTGGTATTTGACTATGTGGATGTGTTGTAGTTCCCAGCGTGGGGACAGTCCAGGCCTGGTATCTGACTATGTGGATGTGTTGTAGTTCCCAGCGTGGGGACAGTCCAGGCCTGGTATCTGACTATGTGTTGTAGTTCCCAGCGTGGGGACAGTCCAGGCCTGGTATCTGACTATGTGCTGTAGTTCCCAGCGTGGGGACAGTCCAGGCCTGGTATCTGACTATGTGTTGTAGTTCCTAGCGTGGGGACAGTCCAGGCCTGGTATCTGACTATGTGTTGTAGTTCCCTAGCGTGGGGACAGTCCAGGCCTGGTATCTGACTATGTGTTGTAGTTCCCTAGCGTGGGGACAGTCCAGGCCTGGTATCTGACTATGTGCTGTAGTTCCCAGCGTGGGGACAGTCCAGGCCTGGTATCTGACTATGTGCTGTAGTTCCCAGCGTGGGGACAGTCCAGGCCTGGTATCTGACTATGTGCTGTAGTTCCCAGCGTGGGGACAGTCCAGGCCTGGTATCTGACTATGTGCTGTAGTTCCCAGCGTGGGGACAGTCCAGGCCTGGTATCTGACTATGTGCTGTAGTTCCCAGCGTGGGGACAGTCCAGGCCTGGTATCTGACTATGTGCTGTAGTTCCTAGCGTGGGGACAGTCCAGGCCTGGTATCTGACTATGTGTTGTAGTTCCCAGCGTGGGGACAGTCCAGGCCTGGTATCTGACTATGTGTTGTAGTTCCCAGCGTGGGGACAGTCCAGGCCTGGTATCTGACTATGTGCTGTAGTTCCCAGCGTGGGGACAGTCCAGGCCTGGTATCTGACTATGTGCTGTAGTTCCCAGCGTGGGGACAGTCCAGGCCTGGTATCTGACTATGTGTTGTAGTTCCCAGCGTGGGGACAGTCCAGGCCTGGTATCTGACTATGTGCTGTAGTTCCCAGCGTGGGGACAGTCCAGGCCTGGTATCTGACTATGTGCTGTAGTTCCTAGCGTGGGGACAGTCCAGGCCTGGTATCTGACTATGTGGGTGTTGTAGTTCCTAGCGTGGGGACAGTCCAGGCCTGGTATCTGACTATGTGCTGTAGTTCCCAGCGTGGGGACAGTCCAGGCCTGGTATTTGACTATGTGGATGTGTTGTAGTTTCTAGCGTGGGGACAGTCCAGGCCTGGTATCTGACTATGTGGATGTGTTGTAGTTTCTAGCGTGGGACAGTCCAGGCCTGGTATCTGACTATGTGCTGTAGTTCCCAGCGTGGGGACAGTCCAGGCCTGGTATTTGACTATGTGGATGTGTTGTAGTTCCCAGCGTGGGGACAGTCCAGGCCTGGTATCTGACTATGTGCTGTAGTTCCCAGCGTGAGGACAGTCCAGGCCTGGTATCTGACTATGTGCTGTAGTTCCCAGCGTGGGGACAGTCCAGGCCTGGTATCTGACTATGTGCTGTAGTTCCCAGCGTGGGGACAGTCCAGGCCTGGTATCTGACTATGTGCTGTAGTTCCCAGCGTGGGGACAGTCCAGGCCTGGTATCTGACTATGTGCTGTAGTTCCCAGCGTGGGGACAGTCCAGGCCTGGTATCTGACTATGTGCTGTAGTTCCCAGCGTGGGGACAGTCCAGGCCTGGTATCTGACTATGTGTTGTAGTTCCTAGCGTGGGGACAGTCCAGGCCTGGTATCTGACTATGTGCTGTAGTTCCTAGCGTGGGGACAGTCCAGGCCTGGTATCTGACTATGTGCTGTAGTTCCCAGCGTGGGGACAGTCCAGGCCTGGTATCTGACTATGTGCTGTAGTTCCCAGCGTGGGGACAGTCCAGGCCTGGTATCTGACTATGTGCTGTAGTTCCCAGCGTGGGGACAGTCCAGGCCTGGTATCTGACTATGTGCTGTAGTTCCCAGCGTGGGGACAGTCCAGGCCTGGTATCTGACTATGTGGATGTGTTGTAGTTTCTAGCGTGGGACAGTCCAGGCCTGGTATCTGACTATGTGCTGTAGTTCCCAGCGTGGGGACAGTCCAGGCCTGGTATCTGACTATGTGCTGTAGTTCCCAGCGTGGGGACAGTCCAGGCCTGGTATCTGACTATGTGCTGTAGTTCCCAGCGTGGGGACAGTCCAGGCCTGGTATCTGACTATGTGCTGTAGTTCCCAGCGTGGGGACAGTCCAGGCCTGGTATCTGACTATGTGCTGTAGTTCCCAGCGTGGGGACAGTCCAGGCCTGGTATCTGACTATGTGCTGTAGTTCCCAGCGTGGGGACAGTCCAGGCCTGGTATCTGACTATGTGCTGTAGTTCCCAGCGTGGGGACAGTCCAGGCCTGGTATCTGACTATGTGCTGTAGTTCCCAGCGTGGGGACAGTCCAGGCCTGGTATCTGACTATGTGCTGTAGTTCCCAGCGTGGGGACAGTCCAGGCCTGGTATCTGACTATGTGCTGTAGTTCCCAGCGTGGGGACAGTCCAGGCCTGGTATCTGACTATGTGTTGTAGTTCCCAGCGTGGGGACAGTCCAGGCCTGGTATCTGACTATGTGCTGTAGTTCCCAGCGTGGGGACAGTCCAGGCCTGGTATCTGACTATGTGCTGTAGTTCCCAGCGTGGGGACAGTCCAGGCCTGGTATCTGACTATGTGTTGTAGTTCCTAGCGTGGGGACAGTCCAGGCCTGGTATCTGACTATGTGCTGTAGTTCCCAGCGTGGGGACAGTCCAGGCCTGGTATCTGACTATGTGCTGTAGTTCCCAGCGTGGGGACAGTCCAGGCCTGGTATCTGACTATGTGCTGTAGTTCCCAGCGTGGGGACAGTCCAGGCCTGGTATCTGACTATGTGCTGTAGTTCCTAGCGTGGGGACAGTCCAGGCCTGGTATCTGACTATGTGCTGTAGTTCCTAGCGTGGGGACAGTCCAGGCCTGGTATCTGACTATGTGCTGTAGTTCCTAGCGTGGGGACAGTCCATGCCTGGTATCTGACTATGTGCTGTAGTTCCCTAGCGTGGGGACAGTCCAGGCCTGGTATCTGACTATGTGTTGTAGTTCCCTAGCGTGGGGACAGTCCAGGCGTGGTATCTGGCGATGTGTTGTAGTTCCTCAGCGTGGGGACAGTCCAGGCCTGGTATCTGACTATGTGTTGTAGTTCCCTAGCGTGGGGACAGTCCAGGCCTGGTATCTGACTATGTGTTGTAGTTCCTAGCGTGGGGACAGTCCAGGCCTGGTATCTGACTATGTGCTGTAGTTCCCTAGCGTGGGGACAGTCCAGGCCTGGTATCTGACTATGTGCTGTAGTTCCCAGCGTGGGGACAGTCCAGGCCTGGTATCTGACTATGTGTTGTAGTTCCCAGCGTGGGGACAGTCCAGGCCTGGTATCTGACTATGTGCTGTAGTTCCTAGCGTGGGGACAGTCCAGGCCTGGTATCTGACTATGTGTTGTAGTTCCCAGCGTGGGGACAGTCCAGGCCTGGTATCTGACTATGTGCTGTAGTTCCCAGCGTGGGGACAGTCCAGGCCTGGTATCTGACTATGTGTTGTAGTTCCCAGCGTGGGGACAGTCCAGGCCTGGTATCTGACTATGTGTTGTAGTTCCCAGCGTGGGGACAGTCCAGGCCTGGTATCTGACTATGTGCTGTAGTTCCCAGCGTGGGGACAGTCCAGGCCTGGTATCTGACTATGTGTTGTAGTTCCCAGCGTGGGGACAGTCCAGGCCTGGTATCTGACTATGTGTTGTAGTTCCTAGCGTGGGGACAGTCCAGGCCTGGTATCTGACTATGTGCTGTAGTTCCTAGCGTGGGGACAGTCCAGGCCTGGTATCTGACTATGTGCGTAGTTCCCAGAGTGGGGACAGTCCAGGCCTGGTATCTGACTATGTGTTGTAGTTCCCAGCGTGGGGACAGTCCAGGCCTGGTATCTGACTATGTGCTGTAGTTCCCAGCGTGGGGACAGTCCAGGCCTGGTATCTGACTTTGTGCTGTAATTCCTAGCGTGGGGACAGTCCAGGCCTGGTATCTGACTATGTGCTGTAGTTCCTAGCGTGGGGACAGTCCAGGCCTGGTATCTGACTATGTGTTGTAGTTCCCAGCGTGGGGACAGTCCAGGCCTGGTATCTGACTATGTGCTGTAGTTCCCAGCGTGGGGACAGTCCAGGCCTGGTATCTGACTATGTGCTGTAGTTCCCAGCGTGGGGACAGTCCAGGCCTGGTATCTGACTATGTGTTCTAGTTCCCAGCGTGGGGACAGTCCAGGCCTGGTATCTGACTATGTGTTGTAGTTCCCAGCGTGGGGACAGTCCAGGCCTGGTATCTGACTATGTGCTGTAGTTCCCAGCGTGGGGACAGTCCAGGCCTGGTATCTGACTATGTGCAGTAGTTCCTAGCGTGGGACAGTCCAGGCCTGGTATCTGACTATGTGCTGTAGTTCCCTAGCGTGGGGACAGTCCAGGCCTGGTATCTGACTATGTGGATGTGTTGTAGTTCCCAGCGTGGGGACAGTCCAGGCCTGGTATCTGACTATGTGCTGTAGTTCCCAGCGTGGGGACAGTCCAGGCCTGGTATCTGACTATGTGCTGTAGTTCCCAGCGTGGGGACAGTCCAGGCCTGGTATCTGACTATGTGCTGTAGTTCCTAGCGTGGGGACAGTCCAGGCCTGGTATCTGACTATGTGTTGTAGTTCCCAGCGTGGGGACAGTCCAGGCCTGGTATCTGACTATGTGTTGTAGTTCCCAGCGTGGGGACAGTCCAGGCCTGGTATCTGACTATGTGGATGTGTTTTAGTTCCTAGCGTGGGACAGTCCAGGCCTGGTATCTGACTATGTGGATGTGTTTTAGTTCCTAGCGTGGGGACAGTCCAGGCCTGGTATCTGACTATGTGGATGTGTTTTAGTTCCTAGCGTGGGGACAGTCCAGGCCTGGTATCTGACTATGTGGATGTGTTTTAGTTCCTAGCGTGGGGACAGTCCAGGCCTGGTATCTGACTATGTGGATGTGTTTTAGTTCCTAGCGTGGGGACAGTCCAGGCCTGGTATCTGACTATGTGGATGTGTTGTAGTTCCTAGCGTGGGACAGTCCAGGCCTGGTATCTGACTATGTGGATGTGCTGCCCTCTCTGGTCACGGCTGGGACTGCAGTGGAGCTGCTGCACTCTCTACTGGACTTGCCCTGTCTCACTGCTGCGCTCATCCTTCAGCTCAGGTACACCTTTAGCCAAATACATTTAAACTCACTTTTTTTCACAATTCCTGACATTTAATCCTAGTAATAATTCCCTGTCTTAGGTCAGTTAGGATCACCACTTTATTTTAAGAATGTGAAATGTCAGAATAATAGTAGAGAGAATGATTTATTTCAGCTTTTATTTCTTTCATCACATTCCCAGTGGGTCAGAAGTTTACATACACTCAATTAGTATTTGGTAGCATTGCCTTTAAATGGTTTAACTTGAAGGTAGGCCTTGAAATACATCCACAGGTACACCTCCAATTAACTCAAATGATGTCAATTAGCCTATCAGAAGCTTCTAAAGCCATGACGTAATTTTCTGGTATTTTCCAAGCTGTTTAAAGGCACCAGTCAACTTAGTGGATGTAAACTTCTGACCCACTGGAATTGTGATACAGTGAATTATAAGTGAAATAATCTGTCTGTAAACAATCGTTGGAGAAATTACTCGTGTCACGCACAAAGTAGATGTCCTAACCGACTTGCCCCAAACTATAGTTTGTTAACAAGAAATTTGTAGTGTGGTTGAAAAAACGAGTTTTAAATGACTCCAACCTAAAGTGGATGTAAACTTCCCGACTTCAACTGTAACACACAGTAAATACTTAGTGTATTCTAAGTTATCTCTGTAAAAAATTCAATTCAATAACATTCACAATGTACCTAAGAAGCATTTCAGGGAAAGATCAGAGCAGTGCAGAAAACACATGTAACACGGTGATCGGTGCCCGTCAGGTCCGCTTGCTTCCCTGTGTCTGAGCCAGGAGGCCGCGGTCTGTCGTCGCTGGAAGCTTTCCGAAGCCCCGCCCATAGAGGCCTCTTCCTGTTCCTGTTGAGAGGGGAGGCGGGGTCTGGTAATACTACTGATACTACTGTAATACCATCACTACTACTGTAATACCACTACTGATACTACTGTAATACTACTACTACTGTAATATCACTACTACTGTAATACCACTACTGTAATACCACTACTACTGTAATACTGTAATACCACTACTACTGTAATACTATAATACCAATACTGTAATACCACTACTACTGATACTACTGTAATACCACCACTACTGTAATACTATAATACCACTACTGTAATATTACTAGTGTTTGTGTTACCATGGTAACTGTGTTGAAGCCCCGCCCATAGAGGCCTCTTCCTGTTCCTGTTGAGAGGGGAGGCGGGGTCTGGTAATACTACTGATACTACTGTAATACTACTACTACTGTAATACCACTACTACTGTAATACCACTACTGTAATACCACTACTACTGATACTACTGTAATACCATCACTACTACTGATACTACTGTAATACTGTAATACCACTACTGTAATACCACTACTGTAATACTGTAATACCACTACTACTGTAATACCACTACTGTAATACCACCACTACTGTAATACTATAATACCACTACTGTAATATTACTAGTGTTTGTGTTACCATGGTAACTGTGTTGAAGCCCCGCCCATAGAGGCCTCTTCCTGTTCCTGTTGAGAGGGGAGGCGGGGTCTGGTAATACTACTGATACTACTGTAATACTACTACTACTGTAATACCACTACCACTGTAATACCACTACCACTGTAATACCACTACCACTGTAATACCACTACTGATACTACTGTAACACTACTACTACTGTAATACCACTACCACTGTAATACCACTACTGTAATACCACTACTGATACTACTGTAACACTACTACTACTGTAATACCACTACTACTGTAATACTGTAATACCACCACTACTGTAATACTATAATACCACTACTGTAATATTACTAGTGTTTGTGTTACCATGGTAACTGTGTTGAAGCCCCACCCATAGAGGCCTCTTCCTGTTCCTGTTGAGAGGGGAGGCGGGGTCTGGTAATACTACTGATACTACTGTAATACTACTACTACTGTAATACCACTACTACTGACACTACTGTAATACTGTAATACCACTACTACTATAATACTGTAATACCATTACTATAATACTGTAATACCACTACTACTACTGTACTACTATAATACCAATACTGTAATACCACTACTACTGATACTACTGTAATACCATCACTACTACTGTACTACTATAATACCAATACTGTAATACTATAATACCACTACTGTAATATTACTAGTGTGATACCACTACTGTACTACTGTTAAACACCTACTGTAATACACCTACTGTAATACTGTAATACACCTACTGTAATACTATAATACACCTACTGTAATACCAATACTGTAATACCACTACTATAATACTGTAATACCACTACTACTGTAATACTATAATACCACTACTGTACTACTGTGAAACACCTACTGTAATACACCTACTGTAATACTATAATACACCTACTGTAATACTGTAATACCACTACTGTAATATATACCTACTGTAATACCACTACTGTAATATACCTACTGTAATACCACTACTGTAATACCACTACTGTAATACCACTACTGTAATATACCTACTGTAATGCCACTACTGTAATACCACTACTGTAATGCCACTACTGTAATATACCTACTGTAATACCACTACAGTAATGCCACTATTGTAATACTATAATACACCTACTGTAATACTATAATACCACTATTGTAATACATCTATTGTACTGTAATACCACTACTGTAATGCCACTACTGCACTGCTGTAATACCACTGCTGTAATACCACTACTGTAATTCCACTACTGTAATTCCACTACTGTAATGCCACTACTGTAATGCCACTACTGTAATACTATGATACCACTACTGTAATACCACTACTGTAATACCACTACTGTAATGCCACTACTGTAATGCCACTACTGTAATGCCACTACTGTAATACCACTACTGTAAAACCACTACTGTAATGCCACTACTGTAATACCACTACTGTAATATACCTACTGTAATACTATGATACCACTACTGTAATACCACTACTGTAATGCCACTACTGTAATACTATGATACCACTACTGTAATGCCACTACTGTAATGCCACTACTGTAATACCACTACTGTAATGCCACTACTGTAATACTATGATGCCACTACTGTAAAATACCTACTGTAATACCACTACTGTAATACTGTAATACCACTACTGTAATGCCACTACTGTAATACCACTACTGTAATGCCACTACTGTAATACCACTACTGTAATGCCACTACTGTAATACCACTACTGTAATGCCACTACTGTAATGCCACTACTGTAATACTGTAATGCCACTACTGTAATGCCACTACTGTAATACTGTAATGCCACTACTGTAATGCCACTACTGTAATGCCACTACTGTAATGCCACTACTGTAATGCCACTACTGTAATACTGTAATGCCACTACTGTAATACCACTACTGTAATACTGTAATGCCACTACTGTAATGCCACTACTGTAATGCCACTACTGTAATGCCACTACTGTAATGCCACTACTGTAATACTGTAATACCACTACTGTAATGCCACTACTGTAATACTGTAATGCCACTACTGTAATACCACTACTGTAATGCCACTACTGTAATACTGTAATGCCACTACTGTAATGCCACTACTGTAATACCACTACTGTAATACTGTAATACCACTACTGTAATGCCACTACTGTAATGCCACTACTGTAATACTGTAATACCACTACTGTAATGCCACTACTGTAATGCCACTACTGTAATACTGTAATGCCACTACTGTAATACCACTACTGTAATGCCACTACTGTAATGCCACTACTGTAATACTGTAATGCCACTACTGTAATGCCACTACTGTAATGCCACTACTGTAATACTGTAATGCCACTACTGTAATACCACTACTGTAATGCCACTACTGTAATGCCACTACTGTAATACTGTAATGCCACTACTGTAATACTGTAATGCCACTACTGTAATACTGTAATGCCACTACTGTAATGCCACTACTGTAATACTGTAATGCCACTACTGTAATGCCACTACTGTAATGCCACTACTGTAATACTGTAATACCACTACTGTAATACTGTAATGCCACTACTGTAATGCCACTACTGTAATACTGTAATACCACTACTGTAATACCACTACTGTAATACTGTAATACTGTAATGCCACTACTGTAATGCCACTACTGTAATACTGTAATGCCACTACTGTAATACTGTAATGCCACTACTGTAATGCCACTACTGTAATACTGTAATGCCACTACTGTAATGCCACTACTGTAATACTGTAATACCACTACTGTAATGCCACTACTGTAATACTGTAATGCCACTACTGTAATACTGTAATGCCACTACTGTAATACTGTAATACCACTACTGTAATGCCACTACTGTAATACTGTAATGCCACTACTGTAATACTGTAATGCCACTACTGTAATACTGTAATGCCACTACTGTAATACTGTAATACCACTACTGTAATGCCACTACTGTAATGCCACTACTGTAATACTGTAATGCCACTACTGTAATACTGTAATGCCACTACTGTAATACTGTAATGCCACTACTGTAATACCACTACTGTAATACCACTACTGTAATACTGTAATGCCACTACTGTAATACTGTAATGCCACTACTGTAATACTGTAATACCACTACTGTAATGCCACTACTGTAATGCCACTACTGTAATACTGTAATGCCACTACTGTAATACTGTAATGCCACTACTGTAATACTGTAATGCCACTACTGTAATACCACTACTGTAATACCACTACTGTAATACTGTAATACCACTACTGTAATGCCACTACTGTAATGCCACTACTGTAATACTGTAATGCCACTACTGTAATACTGTAATGCCACTACTGTAATACTGTAATGCCACTACTGTAATACCACTACTGTAATACCACTACTGTAATACTGTAATACCACTACTGTAATACTGTAATACTGTAATACCACTACTGTAATGCCACTACTGTAATACTGTAATGCCACTACTGTAATACTGTAATGCCACTACTGTAAAACCACTACAGTAACATTACTGTATTTCTCCCCAGGTGATACCATGGACAGACTGAGCGTGCTCCATGACCTGCTGATGGAGGCAGCTGATTGGTCCAGAGTCATCCAATCAGCTCAAAGTGTTCCAGTGCTGCTGCACGTCTACTTCAACACAGTTACCACGGTAACACACACACACACAGTTACCACGGTAACACACACACACACACAGTTACCACGGTAACACACACACACACAGACACACACAGACACACACACACACACACACACACACAGTTACCACGGTAACACACACACACACACAGTTACCACGGTAACACACACACACACACACACACACACACACACACAGACACACACACACCACACACCACACACCACACAGTTACCACGGTAACACACACACACACACTACACTACACACTCACAGGCTGCAACCAGAATAAGTCAGAGATAAAGCATGTATTTTGTGTATATAAGTACTGTGTGTGTGTGTGTGTGTGTGTGTGTGTGTGTGTGTGTGTGTGTGTGTGTGTGTGTGTTACCGTGGTAACTGTGTGGTGTGTGGTGTGTGGTGTGTGTCTGTGTCTGTGTGTGTGTGTGTGTGTGTGTGTGTGTTACCGTGGTAACTGTGTGGTGTGTGGTGTGTCGTGTGTGTGTGTGTGTGTGTGTGTGTGTGTGTGTGTGTGTGTGTGTGTGTGTGTGTGTGTGTCTGTGTCTGTGTGTGTGTGTGTTACCGTGGTAACTGTGTGTGTGTGTGTGTGTGTGTGTGTGTGTGTGTGTGTGTGTGTGTGTGTGTGTGTGTGTGTGTGTTACCGTGGTAACCTGTGTGTGTGTGTGTGTGTGTGTGTGTGTGTGTCTGTGTCTGTGTGTGTGTGTGTGTTACCGTGGTAACTGTGTGTGTGTGTGTGTGTGTGTGTGTGTGTGTGGAGGTATCAGATGAGAGGCTGCTGGCCCAGCTGGTGTTGGTGCTGCTGGAGAGAAGCAGCCTGTTGCTGCACATCCCCAGATACACTGCAGAGATACACCGGTTAGTCCACACTGGTACACGGGTCAATACCGGGTCAACACACACACTGGTACACCGGTTAGTCCACACTGGTACACGGGTCAATACCGGGTCAACACACACACTGGTACACCGGTTAGTCCACACTGGTACACGGGTCAATACCGGGTCAACACACACACTGGTACACCGGTTAGTCCACACTGGTACACGGGTCAATACCGGGTCAACACACACACTGGTACACCGGTTAGTCCACACTGGTACACGGGTCAATACCGGGTCAACACACACACTGGTACACCGGTTAGTCCACACTGGTACACGGGTCAATACCGGGTCAATACACACACTGGTACACCGGTTAGTCCACACTGGTACACGGGTCAATACCGGGTCAACACACACACTGGTACACCGGTTAGTCCACACTGGTACACGGGTCAATACCGGGTCAACACACACACTGGTACACCGGTTAGTCCACACTGGTACACGGGTCAATACCGGGTCAATACACTGCAGAGATACACCGGTTAGTCCACACTGGTACACGGGTCAATACCGGGTCAACACACACACTGGTACACCGGTTAGTCCACACTGGTACACGGGTCAATACCGGGTCAATACACACACTGGTACACCGGTTAGTCCACACTGGTACACGGGTCAATACCGGGTCAACACACACACTGGTACACGGGTCAATACACACACTGGTACACGGGTCAATACACACACTGGTACACCGGTTAGTCCACACTGGTACACGGGTCAATACCGGGTCAATACACACACTGGTACACCGGTTAGTCCACA
>NW_025547712.1:62500-105000 GCF_905237065.1 Salmo salar
TTCCCGTTCCCATGACCTCATACCCAGGTAACACACACACACACACACACACACACACACACACACACACACACACACACACACACACACACACACACACACACACAATGGGCTTCCTGTTCACTGCTGGCCTACATGCTACAGTCACACAATTACACACACTACAGCTGTTCCCTACTTAGTGTGTGTGTGTGTGTGTGTGTGTGTGTGTGTGTGTGTGTGTGTGTGTGTGTGTGTGTGTGTGTTCTCTCTGTGTGTGTGTGTGTGTGTGTGTGTGTGTGTGTGTGTGTGCGTAGGGTTTCTCTGTTCCTCTCTAAGCTTCGGAGCGGAGCGGTCTCCTGGTGCGGCAGTGAGGAGGACGTTGTCGCCGTAGTGACCAGAGGGGAGGAGTTATGGTCGCTGCTGAAACTTCCGAGCGTGGCGCTGAGTGTTCTGACCCCGCCTCCTCCCGTCGCCACTTCCCCCCGTTGGCACGGAGACGCCAACGCAGCGCTGCCACAGAGACTCAGAGCACTGACTGGCCTCACACACACACACACACGCTAAAATATAACCTTAAATGATTTATGTTTTCAATAAATGTTACTGTACGTTTTCAATAAATTAACTTGTAAATTAGTTTGTAAATATCTTGTTATTTTACAGCGAGCGCCAAAAGCATTGGGACTTGTTGTTGTGCCCAAAATAATCTGAAACACAGAACAAACAGCTTGTAGAGTCGCCAGCGAGTGCTGTGAAATACGGGACCAAATTCTCACCTTTTGACTGATGTAATACACACAAGGTAATTCTTCCCCCAATAACTTTTGGTCCCCTAAAATGAGGCGGGGGGGGGGAAACTATGTACAAGAAATGCTGTAAATCTCTTTTTAAATCAACAGTTTCTCTGATATAAATCTCTTAGTTCCTGTGTGAAGATCATAGATATAGTTATACTAGATAGGACTGACTGAGCTATCTAGATATAGTTATACTAGACAGGACTGACTGAGCCATCGAGATACAGTTATACTAGACAGGAATGACTGAGACATCTAGATATAGTTCTACTAGACAGGACTGACTGAGACATATAGATATAGTTCTACTAGACAGGACTGACTGAGCCATCTAGATATAGTTATACTAGATAGGACTGACTGAGCTATCTAGATATAGTTATTCTAGATATAGTTATACTAGACAGGACTGACTGAGCCATCGAGATACAGTTATACTAGACAGGAATGACTGAGACATCTAGATATAGTTATTCTAGATATAGTTATACTAGACAGGACTGACTGAGCCATCTAGATATAGTTATACTAGACAGGACTGACTGAGCCATCTAGATATAGTTATACTAGACAGGAATGACTGAGCCATCTAGATATAGTTATACTAGACAGGACTGACTGAGCTATCTAGATATAGTTATACTACATAGGACTGACTGAGCCATCTAGATGTAGTTATACTAGACAAGACTGACTGAGCCATCTAGATATAGTTATACTAGACAGGAATGACTGAGCCATCTAGATATAGTTATTCTAGATATAGTTATACTAGACAGGAATGACTGAGACATCTAGATATAGTTATTCTAGATATAGTTATACTAGACAGGACTGACTGAGCCATCTAGATATAGTTATACTAGACAGGACTGACTGAGCCATCTAGATATAGTTATACTAGACAGGAATGACTGAGCCATCTAGATATAGTTATTCTAGATATAGTTATACTAGACAGGACTGACTGAGCCATCTAGATATAGTTATACTAGACAGGAATGACTGAGCCATCTAGATATAGTTATACTAGACAAGACTGACTGAGCCATCTAGATATAGTTATACTAGACAGGAATGACTGAGCCATCTAGATATAGTTATACTAGACAGGAATGACTGAGCCATCTAGATATAGTTATACTAGACAGGAATGACTGAGCCATCTAGATATAGTTATACTAGACAGGACTGACTGAGCCATCTAGATATAGTTATACTAGACAGGAATGACTGAGCCATCTAGATATAGTTATACTAGACAGGAATGACTGAGCCATCTAGATATAGTTATTCTAGATATAGTTATACTAGACAGGACTGACTGAGCCATCTAGATATAGTTATACTAGACAGGACTGACTGAGCCATCTAGATATAGTTATACTAGACAGGACTGACTGAGCCATCTAGATATAGTTATACTAGACAGGACTGACTGAGCCATCTAGATATAGTTATACTAGACAGGACTGACTGAGCCATCTAGATATAGTTATACTAGACAGGGCTGACTGAGCCATCTAGATATAGTTATACTAGACAGGACTGACTGAGCCATCTAGATATAGTTATACTAGACAGGAATGACTGAGCCATCTAGATATAGTTATACTAGACAGGACTGACTGAGCCATCTAGATATAGTTATACTAGACAGGAATGACTGAGCCATCTAGATATAGTTATACTAGACAGGACTGACTGAGCCATCTAGATATAGTTATACTAGACAGGAATGACTGAGCCATCTAGATATAGTTATACTAGACAGGACTGACTGAGCCATCTAGATATAGTTATACTAGACAGGACTGACTGAGCCATCTAGATATAGTTATACTAGACAGGAATGACTGAGCCATCTAGATATAGTTATACTAGACAGGACTGACTGAGCCATCTAGATATAGTTATACTAGACAGGACTGACTGAGCCATCTAGATATAGTTATACTAGACAGGACTGACTGAGCCATCTAGATATAGTTATACTAGACAGGACTGACTGAGCTATCTAGATGTAGTTATACTAGACAAGACTGACTGAGCCATCTAGATATAGTTATACTAGACAGGACTGACTGAGCCATCTAGATATAGTTATACTAGACAGGACTGACTGAGCCATCTAGATATAGTTATACTAGACAGGACTGACTGACATCTACAGTGCCTTCAGAAAGTATTCATTTTGTGTTACAGCCTGAATTTAAAATAGATTATATTGAGATTATTTGTCACTGGCCTCTACACACATTTACCCCGTAATGTCAATGCGGAATTATTATAAAGGTGCCACAGCATTACTCCTTAAAGGTGTCAGTATAAAGGTACCACAGTATTACTCCTTAAAGGTGTCGGTATAAAGGTACCACAGTATTACCCCTTAAAGGTGTCAGTATAAAGGTACCACAGTATTACTCCTTAAAGGTGTCAGTATAAAGGTACCACAGTATTACTCCTTAAAGGTGTCAGTATAAAGGTACCACAGTATTACTCCTTAAAGGTGTCAGTATAAAGGTACCACAGTATTACCCCTTAAAGGTGTCAGTATAAAGGTACCACAGTATTACCCCTTAATGGTGTCAGTATAAAGGTACCACAGTATTACTCCTTAAAGGTGTCAGTATAAAGGTACCACAGTATTACTCCTTAAAGGTGTCAGTATAAAGGTACCACAGTATTACTCCTTAAAGGTGTCAGTATAAAGGTACCACAGTATTACTCCTTAAAGGTGTCAGTATAAAGGTACCACAGTATTACCCCTTAAAGGTGTCAGTATAAAGGTACCACAGTATTACTCCTTAAAGGTGTCAGTATAAAGGTACCACAGTATTACTCCTTAAAGGTGTCAGTATAAAGGTACCACAGTATTACCCTTAAAGGTGTCAGTATAAAGGTACCACAGTATTACTCCTTAAAGGTGTCAGTATAAAGGTACCACAGTATTACTCCTTAAAGGTGTCAGTATAAAGGTACCACAGTATTACTCCTTAAAGGTGTCAGTATAAAGGTACCACAGTATTACCCCTTAAAGGTGTCAGTATAAAGGTACCACAGTATTACCCCCTTAATGGTGTCAGTATAAAGGTACCACAGTATTACTCCTTAAAGGTGTCAGTATAAAGGTACCACAGTATTACTCCTTAAAGGTGTCAGTATAAAGGTACCACAGTATTACTCCTTAAAGGTGTCAGTATAAAGGTACCACAGTATTACTCCTTAAAGGTGTCAGTATAAAGGTACCACAGTATTACCCCTTAAAGGTGTCAGTATAAAGGTACCACAGTATTACTCCTTAAAGGTGTCAGTATAAAGGTACCACAGTATTACTCCTTAAAGGTGTCAGTATAAAGGTACCACAGTATTACTCATTAAAGGTGTCAGTATAAAGGTACCACAGTATTACTCCTTAAAGGTGTCAGTATAAAGGTACCACAGTATTACTCCTTAAAGGTGTCAGTATAAAGGTACCACAGTATTACTCCTTAAAGGTGTCAGTATAAAGGTACCACAGTATTACCCCTTAAAGGTGTCAGTATAAAGGTAACACAGTATTACCCCTTAAAGGTGTCGGTATAAAGGTACCACAGTATTACTCCTTAAAGGTGTCAGTATAAAGGTACCACAGCATTACTCCTTAAAGGTGTCAGTATAAAGGTACCACAGTATTACTCCTTAAAGGTGTCAGTATAAAGGTACCACAGTATTACTCCTTAAAGGTGTCAGTATAAAGGTACCACAGTATTACCCCTTAAAGGTGTCAGTATAAAGGTACCACAGTGTTACTCCTTAAAGGTGTCATTATAAAGGTACCACAGTATTACTCCTTAAAGGTGTCAGTATAAAGGTACCACAGTATTACTCCTTAAAGGTGTCAGTATAAAGGTAACACAGTATTACTCCTTAAAGGTGTCAGTATAAAGGTACCACAGTATTACCCATTAAAGGTGTCAGTATAAAGGTACCACAGTATTACTCCTTAAAGGTGTCAGTATAAAGGTAACACAGTATTACCCCTTAAAGGTGTCAGTATAAAGGTAACACAGTATTACCCCTTAAAGGTGTCAGTATAAAGATACCACAGTATTACTCCTTAAAGGTGTCAGTATAAAGGTACCACAGTATTACTCTTTAAAGGTGTCAGTATAAAGGTACCACAGTATTACTCTTTAAAGGTGTCAGTATAAAGGTACCACAGTATTACTCCTTAAAGGTGTCAGTATAAAGGTACCACAGTATTACCCCTTAAAGGTGTCAGTATAAAGGTACCACAGTATTACTCCTTAAAGGTGTCAGTATAAAGGTACCACAGTATTACCCCTTAAAGGTGTCAGTATAAAGGTACCACAGTATTACTCCTTAAAGGTGTCAGTATAAAGGTACCACAGTATTACTCCTTAAAGGTGTCAGTATAAAGGTACCACAGTATTACCCCTTAAAGGTGTCAGTATAAAGGTACCACAGTATTACTCCTTAAAGGTGTCAGTATAAAGGTACCACAGTGTTACTCCTTAAAGGTGTCAGTATAAAGGTACCACAGTATTACTCCTTAAAGGTGTCAGTATAAAGGTACCACAGTATTACTCCTTAAAGGTGTCAGTATAAAGGTACCACAGTGTTACTCCTTAAAGGTGTCAGTATAAAGGTACCACAGTATTACTCCTTAAAGGTGTCAGTATAAAGGTACCACAGTATTACCCCTTAAAGGTGTCAGTATAAAGGTACCACAGTATTACTCCTTAAAGGTGTCAGTATAAAGGTGTCAGTATAAAGGTACCACAGTATTACTCCGTAAAGGTGTCATTATGAAGAGGTTGACTGTAGTGCAGGTCAGGTCTTCCTTCTGGTAGTTAATTGGTTCCTGTCTCTAATTGGACAGAGATCCTTCTGGTTGTTAATTGGTTCCTGTCTCTAATTGGACAGAGATCCTTCTGGTTGTTAATTGGTTCCTGTCTCTAATTGGACAGAGATCCTTCTGGTTGTTAATTGGTTCCTGTCTCTAATTGGACAGAGATCCTTCTGGTAGTTAATTGGTTCCTGTCTCTAATTGGACAGAGATCCTTCTGGTTGTTAATTGGTTCCTGTCTCTAATTGGACAGAGATCCTTCTGGTAGTTAATTGATTCCTGTCTCTAATTGGACAGAGATCCTTCTGGTTGTTAATTGGTTCCTGTCTCTAATTGGACAGAGATCCTTCTGGTAGTTAATTGGTTCCTGTCTCTAATTGGACAGAGATCCTTCTGGTTGTTAATTGGTTCCTGTCTCTAATTGGACAGAGATCCTTCTGGTTGTTAATTGGTTCCTGTCTCTAATTGGACAGAGATCCTTCTGGTAGTTAATTGGTTCCTGTCTCTAATTGGACAGAGATCCTTCTGGTTGTTAATTGGTTCCTGTCTCTAATTGGACAGAGATCCTTCTGGTTGTTAATTGGTTCCTGTCTCTAATTGGACAGAGATCCTTCTGGTTGTTAATTGGTTCCTGTCTCTAATTGGACAGAGAGAGTGATCCTACTATTACAACTAATAATAAACAGTCAGACCAGTAGCACCACGTTAGGTGTGTGTGTGTGTGTGTGTGTGTGTGTGTGTGTGTGTGTGTGTGTGTCAGTGTCCAGGTGTGTACAGGTGTCTCCAGATAGCGTAGTAGTGTGTGGCTGCTCCCATGGCAACGAACAGGTGCCAGATGGCGTGAGCGAATGGGACGACTCCATCGCTCTTAAAGAAGGCCACACCCACTACGTAGAAAATCCCGCCCACCGCCAGCTCACACAAACCTGCCGTGTCCGCCTGCAACACACACACACACACACACACACACACACACACACACACACACACACACACACACGGTCAGGGCTTAGGGGATAAACTACTTTGAAAGTTGGAACATTGACTTTAGGTAAATGTTTCTGGACGATCAATTGGTGTGTGTGTGTGTGTGTGTGTGTGCGTGCGTGTGTGTGTTACCATGGACAGGATGACCAGTGCAGGCCCCGCCCCCATGGCCACGTATCCAAGTAACTCCACCAGTTTATACCTGCAGGGAGTGACATCACCTCAGATCATTAACGTCAGGGATAGTGATGCGAGTGTGTGTGTGTGTGTGTGTGTGTGTGTGTGTGTGTGTTCAGTGTGTGTGTGTGTTCAGTGTGTGTGTGTGTGTGTGTGTGTGTGTGTGTGTGTGTGTGTGTGTGTGTGTGTGTGTGTGTGTGTGTGTGTGTGTGTCTGTGTCTGTGTCTGTGTGTGTGTCTGTGTGTGTGTGTGTGTGTGTGTGTGTGTGTGTGTATGTGTAGTGTGTGTGTGTGTGTGGTGTGTGTGTGTGTGTGTGTGTGTGTGTGTGTGTGCGTAGGGTTTCTCTGTTCCTCTCTAAGCTTCGGAGCGGAGCGGTCTCCTGGTGCGGCAGTGAGGAGGACGTTGTCGCCGTAGTGACCAGAGGGGAGGAGTTATGGTCGCTGCTGAAACTTCCGAGCGTGGCGCTGAGTGTTCTGACCCCGCCTCCTCCCGTCGCCACTTCCCCCCGTTGGCACGGAGACGCCAACGCAGCGCTGCCACAGAGACTCAGAGCACTGACTGGCCTCACACACACACACACACGCTAAAATATAACCTTAAATGATTTATGTTTTCAATAAATGTTACTGTACGTTTTCAATAAATTAACTTGTAAATTAGTTTGTAAATATCTTGTTATTTTACAGCGAGCGCCAAAAGCATTGGGACTTGTTGTTGTGCCCAAAATAATCTGAAACACAGAACAAACAGCTTGTAGAGTCGCCAGCGAGTGCTGTGAAATACGGGACCAAATACTCACCTTTTGACTGATGTAATACACACAAGGTAATTCTTCCCCCAATAACTTTTGGTCCCCTAAAATGAGGCGGGGGGGGGGAAACTATGTACAAGAAATGCTGTAAATCTCTTTTTAAATCAACAGTTTCTCTGATATAAATCTCTTAGTTCCTGTGTGAAGATCATAGATATAGTTATACTAGATAGGACTGACTGAGCTATCTAGATATAGTTATACTAGACAGGACTGACTGAGCCATCGAGATACAGTTATACTAGACAGGAATGACTGAGACATCTAGATATAGTTCTACTAGACAGGACTGACTGAGACATATAGATATAGTTCTACTAGACAGGACTGACTGAGCTATCTAGATATAGTTATACTAGACAGGACTGACTGAGCTATCTAGATATAGTTATACTACATAGGACTGACTGAGCCATCTAGATGTAGTTATACTAGACAAGACTGACTGAGCCATCTAGATATAGTTATACTAGACAGGACTGACCTGAGCCATCTAGATATAGTTATACTAGACAGGACTGACTGAGCCATCTAGATATAGTTAAACTAGACAGGACTGACTGAGCCATCTAGATATAGTTATACTAGACAGGACTGACTGAGCCATCTAGATATAGTTATACTAGACAAGACTGACTGAGCCATCTAGATGTAGTTATACTAGACAAGACTGACTGAGCCATCTAGATATAGTTATACTAGACAGGGCTGACTGAGCCATCTAGATATAGTTATACTAGACAGGACTGACTGAGCCATCTAGATATAGTTATACTAGACAGGACTGACTGAGCCATCTAGATATAGTTATACTAGACAGGACTGACTGAGCTATCTAGATGTAGTTATACTAGACAAGACTGACTGAGCCATCTAGATATAGTTATACTAGACAGGGCTGACTGAGCCATCTAGATATAGTTATACTAGACAGGACTGACTGAGCCATCTAGATATAGTTATACTAGACAGGACTGACTGAGCCATCTAGATATAGTTATACTAGACAGGACTGACTGAGCCATCTAGATATAGTTATACTAGACAGGACTGACTGAGCCATCTAGATATAGTTATACTAGACAGGACTGACTGAGCCATCTAGATATAGTTATACTAGACAGGACTGACTGAGCCATCTAGATATAGTTATACTAGACAGGACTGACTGAGCCATCTAGATATAGTTATACTAGACAGGACTGACTGAGCCATCTAGATATAGTTATACTAGACAGGACTGACTGAGCCATCTAGATATAGTTATACTAGACAGGACTGACTGAGCCATCTAGATATAGTTATACTAGACAGGACTGACTGAGCCATCTAGATATAGTTATACTAGACAGGACTGACTGAGCCATCTAGATATAGTTATACTAGACAGGGCTGACTGAGCCATCTAGATATAGTTATACTAGACAGGACTGACTGAGCCATCTAGATATAGTTATACTAGACAGGACTGACTGACATCTACAGTGCCTTCAGAAAGTATTCATTTTGTGTTACAGCCTGAATTTAAAATAGATTATATTGAGATTATTTGTCACTGGCCTCTACACACATTTACCCCGTAATGTCAATGCGGAATTATTATAAAGGTGCCACAGCATTACTCCTTAAAGGTGTCAGTATAAAGGTACCACAGTATTACCCCTTAAAGGTGTCAGTATAAAGGTACCACAGTATTACTCCTTAAAGGTGTCAGTATAAAGGTACCACAGTATTACTCCTTAAAGGTGTCAGTATAAAGGTACCACAGTATTACTCCTTAAAGGTGTCAGTATAAAGGTACCACAGTATTACTCCTTAAAGGTGTCAGTATAAAGGTACCACAGTATTACCCCTTAAAGGTGTCAGTATAAAGGTACCACAGTATTACCCCTTAAAGGTGTCAGTATAAAGGTACCACAGTGTTACTCCTTAAAGGTGTCAGTATAAAGGTACCACAGTATTACTCCTTAAAGGTGTCAGTATAAAGGTACCACAGTATTACTCCTTAAAGGTGTCAGTATAAAGGTACCACAGTATTACTCCTTAATGGTGTCAGTATAAAGGTACCACAGTATTACTCCTTAAAGGTGTCAGTATAAAGGTACCACAGTATTACTCTTTAAAGGTGTCAGTATAAAGGTACCACAGTATTACTCCTTAAAGGTGTCAGTATAAAGGTACCACAGTATTACTCCTTAAAGGTGTCAGTATAAAGGTACCACAGTATTACCCCTTAAAGGTGTCAGTATAAAGGTACCACAGTATTACTCCTTAAAGGTGTCAGTATAAAGGTACCACAGTATTACTCCTTAAAGGTGTCAGTATAAAGGTACCACAGTATTACTCCTTAAAGGTGTCAGTATAAAGGTACCACAGTATTACTCATTAAAGGTGTCAGTATAAAGGTACCACAGTATTACCCATTAAAGGTGTCAGTATAAAGGTACCACAGTATTACTCCTTAAAGGTGTCAGTATAAAGGTAACACAGTATTACCCCTTAAAGATGTCAGTATAAAGGTAACACAGTATTACCCCTTAAAGGTGTCAGTATAAAGATACCACAGTATTACTCCTTAAAGGTGTCAGTATAAAGGTACCACAGTATTACTCTTTAAAGGTGTCAGTATAAAGGTACCACAGTATTACTCCTTAAAGGTGTCAGTATAAAGGTACCACAGTATTACTCCTTAAAGGTGTCAGTATAAAGGTACCACAGTATTACTCCTTAAAGGTGTCAGTATAAAGGTGTCAGTATAAAGGTAACACAGTATTACTCCTTAAAGGTGTCAGTATAAAGGTACCACAGTATTACTCCTTAAAGGTGTCAGTATAAAGGTACCACAGTATTACTCCTTAAAGGTGTCAGTATAAAGGTACCACAGTATTACTCCTTAAAGGTGTCAGTATAAAGGTACCACAGTATTACCCCTTAAAGGTGTCAGTATAAAGGTACCACAGTGTTACTCCTTAAAGGTGTCAGTATAAAGGTACCACAGTATTACTCCTTAAAGGTGTCAGTATAAAGGTACCACAGTATTACTCCTTAAAGGTGTCAGTATAAAGGTACCACAGTATTACTCCTTAAAGGTGTCAGTATAAAGGTACCACAGTATTACTCCTTAAAGGTGTCAGTATAACGGTACCACAGTATTACCCCTTAAAGGTGTCAGTATAAAGGTACCACAGTATTACTCCTTAAAGGTGTCAGTATAAAGGTAACACAGTATTACCCCTTAAAGGTGTCAGTATAAAGGTACCACAGTATTACTCCTTAAAGGTGTCAGTATAAAGGTACCACAGTATTACCCCTTAAAGGTGTCAGTATAAAGGTAACACAGTATTACCCCTTAAAGGTGTCAGTATAAAGGTACCACAGTATTACTCCGTAAAGGTGTCATTATAAAGGTACCACAGTATTACTCCTTAAAGGTGTCAGTATAAAGGTACCACAGTATTACTCCTTAAAGGTGTCAGTATAAAGGTACCACAGTATTACCCCTTAAAGGTGTCAGTATAAAGGTACCACAGTATTACCCCTTAAAGGTGTCAGTATAAAGGTGTCAGTATAAAGGTACCACAGTATTACTCCTTAAAGGTGTCAGTATAAAGGTACCACAGTATTACTCCTTAAAGGTGTCGGTATAAAGGTACCACAGTATTACTCCGTAAAGGTGTCATTATGAAGAGGTTGACTGTAGTGCAGGTCAGGTCTTCCTTCTGGTAGTTCATTGGTTCCTGTCTCTAATTGGACAGAGATCCTTCTGGTTGTTAATTGGTTCCTGTCTCTAATTGGACAGAGATCCTTCTGGTTGTTAATTGGTTCCTGTCTCTAATTGGACAGAGATCCTTCTGGTTGTTAATTGGTTCCTGTCTCTAATTGGACAGAGATCCTTCTGGTTGTTAATTGGTTCCTGTCTCTAATTGGACAGAGATCCTTCTGGTTGTTAATTGGTTCCTGTCTCTAATTGGACAGAGATCCTTCTGGTAGTTAATTGGTTCCTGTCTCTAATTGGACAGAGATCCTTCTGGTTGTTAATTGGTTCCTGTCTCTAATTGGACAGAGATCCTTCTGGTTGTTAATTGGTTCCTGTCTCTAATTGGACAGAGAGAGTGATCCTACTATTACAACTAATAATAGTCAGACCAGATCACTGTTTAGCTAGCACCACGTTAGGTGTGTGTGTGTGTGTGTGTGTGTGTGTGTGTGTGTGTGTCAGTGTCCAGGTGTGTACAGGTGTCTCCAGATAGCGTAGTAGTGTGTGGCTGCTCCCATGGCAACGAACAGGTGCCAGATGGCGTGAGCGAATGGGACGACTCCATCGCTCTTAAAGAAGGCCACACCCACTACGTAGAAAATCCCGCCCACCGCCAGCTCACACAAACCTGCCGTGTCCGCCTGCAAACACACACACACACACACACACACACACACACACACACACACACACACACACACACACACGGTCAGGGCTTAGGGGATAAACTACTTTGAAAGTTGGAACATTAACTTTAGGTAAATGTTTCTGGACGATCAATTGGTGTGTGTGTGTGTGTGTGTGTGTGCGTGCGTGTGTGTGTGTGTTACCATGGACAGGATGACCAGTGCAGGCCCCGCCCCCATGGCCACGTATCCAAGTAACTCCACCAGTTTATACCTGCAGGGAGTGACATCACCTCAGATCATTAACGTCAGGGATAGTGATGCGAGTGTGTGTGTGTGTGTGTGTGTGTGTGTGTGTGTGCTTGTGTGTGTGTGGTACCTCTCGTGAAAGTAGAAGACATATGTGGAGCCGATAATCGCCATGATCCAGATAATCCACCGCATGTGAGACGACCACGGACCCAACTCCCTCAGCATTAACCTGGAAACACCCAACTCCCTCAGCATTAACCTGGAAACACCCAACTCCCTCAGCATTAACCTGGAAACACATGACCATGGACCCAACTCCCTCAGCATTAACCTGGAAACACCCAACTCCCTCAGCATTAACCTGGAAACACCCAACTCCCTCAGCATTAACCTGGACACACCCAACTCCCTCAGCATTAACCTGGAAACACCCAACTCCCTCAGCATTAACCTGGAAACACCCAACTCCCTCAGCATTAACCTGGAAACACCCAACTCCCTCAGCATTAACCTGGAAACACCCAACTCCCTCAGCATTAACCTGGAAACACCCAACTCCCTCAGTAATAACCTGGAAACACCCATGGACCCAACTCCCTCAGCATTAACCTGGAAACACCCAACTCCCTCAGCATTAACCTGGAAACACCCAACTCCCTCAGCATTAACCTGGAAACACCCAACTCCCTCAGCATTAACCTGGAAACACCCAACTCCCTCAGCATTAACCTGGAAACACCCAACTCCCTCATTATTAACCTGGAAACACATGACCACGGACCCAACTCTTTCTATCTCAGGTACGGGAAGCTTCATATGGAAGGTGTGTGACCGTGGGATTGGTGGAATAAGTGCGTGTAACATCAGCGCTCTGTGATTGGTCAGACAGTTTTGATTGAGCGACGTTGTTTTTTTGTTTGTTAACGCGTTTTCATTGGTCAGTTCCTGGGTAGCGATAATGATGCTTCGTTTACGTTGCAGGTTAGGAGAATTAACGTAGCAGGTTAGCAGGTTAGGAGAATTAGCGTAGCAGGTTAGGAGAATTAACGTAGCAGGTTAGGAGAATTAACGTAGCAGGTTAGGAGGATTAACATAGCAGGTTAGGAGAATTAACGTATCAGATTAGCAGGTTAGGAGAATTAACGTAGCAGGTTAGGAGAATTAACGTAGCAGGTTAGGAGAATTAACGTAGCAGGTTAGGAGAATTAACGTAGCAGGTTAGGAGAATTAACGTATCAGGTTAGGAGAATTAACGTAGCAGATTAGGAGAATTAACGTAGCAGGTTAGGAGAATTAACATAGCAGGTTAGGAGAATTAACGTAGCAGGTTAGGAGAATTAACGTAGCAGGTTAGGAGAATTAACGTAGCAGGTTAGGAGGTTAGGAGAATTAACGTAGCAGGTTAGGAGAATTAACGTAGCAGGTTAGGAGAATTAACGTAGCAGGTTAGGAGAATTAACGTAGCACGTTAGGGAGAATTAACGTAGCAGGTTAGGAGAATTAATGTAGCAGGTTAGGAGAATTAACGTAGCAGGTTAGGAGAATTAACGTAGCAGGTTAGGAGAATTAACCCAGCAGGTTAGGAGAATTAACGTAGCAGGTTAGGAGAATTAACGTAGCAGGTTAGGAGAATTAACGTAGCAGGTTAGGAGAATTAACGTAGCAGGTTAGGAGAATTAATGTAGCAGGTTAGGGAGAATTAATGTAGCAGGTTAGGAGAATTAACGTAGCAGGTTAGGGAGAATTAATGTAGCAGGTTAGGAGAATTAACGTAGCAGGTTAGGAGAATTAACGTAGCAGGTTAGGAGAATTAACGTAGCAGGTTAGGAGAATTAACGTAGCAGGTTAGGAGAATTAACGTAGCAGGTTAGGAGAATTAACGTGGCAGAATAGGAGAATTAACGTAGCAGGTTAGGAGAATTAACGTAGCAGGTTAGGAGAATTAACGTAGCAGGTTAGGAGAATTAACGTACTGTAGCAGGTTAGGAGAATTAACGTACTGTAGCAGGTTAGGAGAATTAACGTAGCAGGTTAGGAGAATTAACGTAGCAGATTAGGAGAATTAACATAGCAGGTTAGGAGAATTAACGCAGCAGGTTAGGAGAATTAACGTTAGGAGAATTAACGCAGCAGGTTAGGAGAATTAACGCAGCAGGTTAGGAGAATTAACGTAGCAGGTTAGGAGAATTAACGTAGCAGGTTAGGAGAATTAACGTAGCAGGTTAGGAGAATTAACGTAGCAGGTTAGGAGAATTAACGTGGCAGAATAGGAGAATTAACGTAGCAGGTTAGGAGAATTAACGTAGCAGGTTAGGAGAATTAACGTAGCAGGTTAGGAGAATTAACGTACTGTAGCAGGTTAGGAGAATTAACGTAGCAGGTTAGGAGAATTAACGTAGCAGGTTAGGAGAATTAACATAGCAGGTTAGGAGAATTAACGCAACAGGTTAGGAGAATTAACGTTAGGAGAATTAACGCAGCAGGTTAGGAGAATTAACGCAGCAGGTTAGGAGAATTAACGTAGCAGGTTAGGAGGATTAACGCAGCAGGTTAGGAGAATTAACGTAGCAGGTTAGGAGAATTAACGTAGCAGGATAGGGAGAATTAACGTAGCAGGTTAGGAGAATTAACGTAGCAGGTTAGGAGAATTAACGTAGCAGGTTAGCAGGTTAGGAGAATTAACGTAGCAGGTTAGGGAGAATTAACGTAGCAGGTTAGGAGAATTAACGTAGCAGGTTAGCAGGTTAGGAGAATTAACGTAGCAGGTTAGGGAGAATTAACGTAGCAGGTTAGGAGAATTAACGTAGCAGGTTAGGAGAATTAACGTAGCAGGTTAGGAGAATTAACGTAGCAGGTTAGGAGAATTAACGTAGCAGGTTAGCAGGTTAGGAGAATTAACGTAGAAGATTAGGAGAATTAACGTAGCAGGTTAGGAGAATTAACGTAGCAGGTTAGGAGAATTAACGTAGCAGGTTAGGAGAATTAACGGATCAGGTTAGGAGAATTAACGTAGCAGGTTAGGAGAATTAACGCAGTAGGTTAGGAAAATTAACGTAGCAGGTTAGGAGAATTAACGTAGCAGGTTAGGAGAATTAACGTAGCAGGTTAGGAGAATTAATGTAGCAGGTTAGGAGCTTAGGAGAATTAACGTAGCAGGTTAGGAGAATTAACGTAGCAGGTTAGGAGAATTAACGTAGCAGGTTAGGAGAATTAACGTAGCAGGTTAGGAGAATTAACGCAGCAGGTTAGGAGAATTAACGTAGCAGGTTAGGAGGTTAGGAGAATTAACGTAGCAGGTTAGGAGAATTAGCGTAGCAGGTTAGGAAAATTAACGTAGCAGGTTAGGAGAATTATTGTAGCAGGTTAGGAGAATTAACGCAGCAGGTTAGGAGAATTAACGTAGCAGGTTAGGAGAATTAACGTAGCAGGTTAGGAGAATTAACGTAGCAGGTTAGGAGAATTAACGTAGCAGGTTAGGAGAATTAACGTAGCAGGTTAGGAGAATTAACGTGGCAGGTTAGGAGAATTAACGTAGCAGGTTAGCAGGTTAGGAGAATTAGCGTAGCAGGTTAGGAGAATTAACGTAGCAGGTTAGGAGAATTAACGTAGCAGGTTAGGAGGATTAACATAGCAGGTTAGGAGAATTAACGTATCAGATTAGCAGGTTAGGAGAATTAACGTAGCAGGTTAGGAGAATTAACGTAGCAGGTTAGGAGAATTAACGTAGCAGGTTAGGAGAATTAACGTAGCAGGTTAGGAGAATTAACGTAGCAGGTTAGGAGAATTAACACAGCAGGTTAGGAGAATTAACGTAGCAGGTTAGGAGAATTAACGTAGCAGGTTAGGAGAATTAACGTAGCAGGTTAGGAGAATTAACGTAGCAGGTTAGGATAATTAACGTAGCAGGTTAGGAGAATTAACGTAGCAGGTTAGGAGAATTAACGTAGCAGGTTAGGAGGTTAGGAGAATTAACATAGCAGGTTAGGAGAATTAACGTAGGAGGTTTGGAGGTTAGGAGAATTAACGCAGCAGGTTAGGAGAATTAACGTAGCAGGTTAGGAGAATTAGCGTAGGAGGTTAGGAGGTTAGGAGAATTAACGCAGCAGGTTAGGAGAATTAACATAGCAGGTTAGGAGAATTAACGTAGCAGGTTAGGAGAATTAACGCAGCAGGTTAGGAGAATTAACGTAGCAGGTTAGGAGAATTAACGCAGCAGGTTAGGAGGTTAGGAGAATTAACGCAGCAGGTTAGGAGAATTAACGTAGCAGGTTAGGAGAATTAACGTAGCAGGTTAGGAGGTTAGGAGAATTAACATAGCAGGTTAGGAGAATTAACGTAGGAGGTTTGGAGGTTAGGAGAATTAACGCAGCAGGTTAGGAGAATTAACGTAGCAGGTTAGGAGAATTAGCGTAGGAGGTTAGGAGGTTAGGAGAATTAACGCAGCAGGTTAGGAGAATTAACATAGCAGGTTAGGAGAATTAACGTAGCAGGTTAGGAGAATTAACGCAGCAGGTTAGGAGAATTAACGTAGCAGGTTAGGAGAATTAACGTAGCAGGTTAGGAGAATTAACGCAGCAGGTTAGGAGAATTAACGTAGCAGGTTAGGAGAATTAACGTAGCAGGTTAGGAGAATTAACGTAGCAGGTTAGGAGAATTAACGTAGCAGGTTAGCAGGTTAGGAGAATTAACGTAGCAGGTTAGGGAGAATTAACGTAGGAGGTTTGGAGGTTAGGAGAATTAACGCAGCAGGTTAGGAGAATTAGCGTAGGAGGTTAGGAGGTTAGGAGAATTAACGCAGCAGGTTAGGAGAATTAACATAGCAGGTTAGGAGAATTAACGTAGCAGGTTAGGAGAATTAACGCAGCAGGTTAGGAGAATTAACGTAGCAGGTTAGGAGAATTAACGTAGCAGGTTAGGAGGTTAGGAGAATTAACGTAGCAGGTTAGGAGAATTAACGTAGCAGGTTAGGAGAATGAGGTTAAGTTTAGGAAAAGGCTTAGCTAAAATGCTCTCACAGGCACAAAACGGTCTTGAGTGGCAACAAATCTGCCCAGTTAGCGGTTTGATTTCCATCCTCCCTCTCCTGTTGATACGCCCGTTAATGTTGACACACACACACACACACACACACACACACACACACACACACACACACACACACACACACACACACACACACACACACACACACACACCTACCAGGGGGTACACACACCTACCAGGGGGTACACACACCTACCAGGGGGTACACACACCTACCAGGGGGTACTAACACCTACCAGGGGGTACACACACCTACCAGGGGATACTAACACCTACCAGGGGGTACTAACACCTACCAGGGGGTACACACACCTACCAGGGGGTACACACACCTACCAGGGGGTACTAACACCTACCAGGGGGTGTAGGAAGCAGCGATGAAGAAGTAGATGGCCATTCTGTCACACATGTGGAAACGCTGCTCCACTAGACTGTAGAGAGACAGTTATTACACACAGTTATTACACACACAGTTATTATACACACAGTTATTATACACACAGTTATTATACACACAGTTATTACACACACAGTTATTACACACAGTTATTACACACAGTTATTACACACACAGTTATTACACACACAGTTATTATACACACAGTTATTACACACACAGTTATTACACACACAGTCATTATACACACAGTTATTACACACACAGTTATTATACACACAGTTATTATACACACAGTTATTATACACACAGTTATTACACACAGTTATTACACACACAGTTATTATACACACAGTTATTACACACACAGTTATTACACACACAGTTATTACACACACAGTTATTATACACACAGTTATTACACACACAGTTATTATACACACAGTTATTATACACACAGTTATTATACACACAGTTATTACACACAGTTATTACACACACAGTTATTATACACACAGTTATTATACACACAGTTATTACACACAGTTATTACACACACAGTTATTATACACACAGTTATTATACACACAGTTATTACACACAGTTATTACACACACAGTTATTACACACAGTTATTACACACACAGTTATTACACACAGTTATTACACACACAGTTATTATACACACAGTTATTATACACACAGTTATTATACACAGTTATTATACACACAGTTATTATACACAGTTATTACACACAGTTATTATACACAGTTATTACACACACAGTTATTACACACAGTTATTATACACAGTTATTACACACAGTTATTATACACAGTTATTACACACACAGTTATTATACACACAGTTATTATACACAGTTATTAGACACACAGTTATTACAAACAGTTATTATACACGCAGTTATTACACACAGTTATTATACACAGTTATTACACACAGTTATTATACACACAGTTATTATACACACAGTTATTATACACACAGTTATTATACACAGTTATTACACACACAGTTATTATACACAGTTATTACACACAGTTATTACACACACAGTTATTACACACACAGTTATTATACACACAGTTATTATACACACAGTTATTACACACAGTTATTATACACAGTTATTACACACAGTTATTATACACACAGTTATTATACACACAGTTATTATACACACAGTTATTATACACAGTTATTACACACACAGTTATTATACACAGTTATTACACACAGTTATTACACACACAGTTATTACACACACAGTTATTATACACACAGTTATTACACACACAGTTATTATACACACAGTTATTATACACACAGTTATTATACACACAGTTATTACACACAGTTATTACACACACAGTTATTACACACACAGTTATTATACACACAGTTATTATACACACAGTTATTACACACAGTTATTATACACACAGTTATTATACACACAGTTATTACACACAGTTATTACACACACAGTTATTACACACAGTTATTACACACACAGTTATTACACACAGTTATTACACACACAGTTATTATACACACAGTTATTATACACACAGTTATTATACACACAGTTATTATACACAGTTATTATACACACAGTTATTATACACAGTTATTACACACAGTTATTATACACAGTTATTACACACACAGTTATTACACACAGTTATTATACACAGTTATTACACACAGTTATTATACACAGTTATTACACACACAGTTATTATACACACAGTTATTATACACAGTTATTAGACACACAGTTATTACACACAGTTATTATACACACAGTTATTACACACAGTTATTACACACAGTTATTATACCCACAGTTATTACACACAGTTATTATACACACAGTTATTATACACAGTTATTATACACACAGTTATTATACACAGTTATTACACACACAGTTATTACACACAGTTATTATACACACAGTTATTACACACACAGTTATTATACACAGTTATTATACAAAGTTATTATACACACAGTTATTACACACACAGTTATTATACACAGTTATTATACACAGTTATTATACACACAGTTATTATACACAGTTATTACACACACAGTTATTACACACACAGTTATTACACACACAGTTATTATACACACAGTTATTATACACACAGTTATTATACACACAGTTATTATACACACAGTTATTACACACACAGTTATTGTACACAGTTATTATACACACAGTTATTACACACAGTTATTATACACACAGTTATTATACAAAGTTATTATACACACAGTTATTATACACACAGTTATTACACACAGTTATTATACACAGTTATTATACACACAGTTATTATACACAGTTATTATACACAGTTATTACACACACAGTTATTATACACAGTTATTATACACAGTTATTATACACACAGTTATTACACACACAGTTATTACACACAGTTATTACACAGTTATTATACACACAGTTATTATACACAGTTATTATACACACAGTTATTATACACAGTTATTATACACACAGTTATTACACACAGTTATTACACACACAGTTATTACACACAGTTATTACACACAGTTATTATACACACAGTTATTATACACAGTTATTACACACACAGTTATTATACACACAGTTATTATACACAGTTATTAGACACACAGTTATTACAAACAGTTATTATACACGCAGTTATTACACACAGTTATTACACACAGTTATTATACACAGTTATTACACACAGTTATTATACACACAGTTATTATACACACAGTTATTATACACACAGTTATTATACACAGTTATTACACACACAGTTATTATACACATTTATTACACACAGTTATTACACACACAGTTATTATACACACAGTTATTATACACACAGTTATTATACACAGTTATTACACACACAGTTATTATACACAGTTATTACACACAGTTATTATACACACAGTTATTATACACACAGTTATTATACACACAGTTATTACACACACAGTTATTACACACACAGTTAATATACACGCAGTTATTACACACAGTTATTATACACAGTTATTATACACACGGTTATTACACACGGTTATTACACAGTTATTATACACACAGTTATTACACACAGTTATTACACACACAGTTATTACACACACAGTTATTATACACAGTTATTACACACACAGTTATTACACAGTTATTATACACACAGTTATTATACACACAGTTATTACACACAGTTATTACACACACAGTTATTACACACAGTTATTACACACACAGTTATTACACACAGTTATTATACACACAGTTATTATATACACAGTTATTACACACAGTTATTATACACACAGTTATTATACACACAATTATTACACACAGTTATTACACAGTTATTACACACAGTTATTATACACACAGTTATTACACACAGTTATTACACACAGTTATTATACACAGTTATTACACACAGTTATTATACACACAATTATTACACACACAGTTATTATACACAGTTATTATACACACAGTTATTACACACAGTTATTATACACACAGTTATTATAGACACAGTTATTACACACAGTTATTATACACACAGTTATTATACACACAGTTATTATACACACAGTTATTACACACAGTTATTACACACACAGTTATTATACACACAGTTATTACACACACAGTTATTACACACACAGTTATTACACACAGTTATTACACACACAGTTATTACACACACAGTTATTACACACACAGTTATTACACACAGTTATTATAGACACAGTTATTACACACAGTTATTACACACAGTTATTATACACGCAGTTATTACACACAGTTATTACACACAGTTATTACACACAGTTATTACACACAGTTATTACACACAATTATTACACACAGTTATTACACACAGTTATTATACACACAGTTATTATACACACAATTATTACACACAGTTATTACACAGTTATTACACACAGTTATTATACACACAGTTATTACACACAGTTATTACACACAGTTATTATACACAGTTATTACACACAGTTATTACACACAGTTATTATACACACAATTATTACACACACAGTTATTATACACAGTTATTATACACACAGTTATTACACACAGTTATTATACACACAGTTATTATAGACACAGTTATTACACACAGTTATTATACACACAGTTATTATACACACAGTTATTATACACGCAGTTATTATACATGCAGTTATTATACACACAGTTATTACACACAGTTATTACACACACAGTTATTACACACAGTTATTACACACACAGGTATTATACACACACACAGTTATTACACACACAGTTATTACACACAGTTATTACACACAGTTATTGTACACACAGGTATTATACACAAACACAGTTATTATACACACAGGTATTATACACAAACACAGTTATTATACACACAGGTATTATACACAAACACAGTTATTATACACACAGGTATTATACACAAGCAAAGTTATTATACACACACAGTTATTATAAAGTTATTATAGACAGTTATTATAAACCGTTATTATACACAGCTATCAATAAGTTATTATACAGTTATTATACACGCACAGGTATTATAAACTGTTATTATACAGTTATTACACACGGTTATTATACACAAAGTTATTACACACAGTTATTATACACACACACAGTTATTATAAAAGTATTATACACAGTTATTACACAGATATTACAAACCATTATTATACAGTTATTATACACACACAGGTATTATAAACAGTTATTATACAGTTATTATACATGCAGTTATTGCACACAGTTATTACCCAGTTATTATACACTCAGTTATAGTACACAGTTAATATACACGCAGTTATTATACAGTTATTATACACACAGGTATTATAAACAGTTATTATACACACAGGTATTATAAACAGTTATTATACACACAGGTATTATAAACAGTTATTATACACACAGGTATTATAAACAGTTATTATACACACAGGTATTATAAACAGTTATTATACACACAGCTATTACACAGTTATTATACACAATTATTATACAGTTAATATACACAGTTATTATACACAGTTATTACAGTTATTATACACAGTTACTATACACACACAGTTATTATACACAGTTATTACAATTATTATACACAGTTACTATACACACACAGTTATTATACACACACACACACAGTTATTATACCCACAGTTATTACACACAGTTATTATACTGTGATGACCCTCCCACTCTGCGTCGACCCTCCCACTCTTATACGACCCTCCCACTCTGCGTCGACCCTCCCACTCTGTCTGACGACCCTCCCACTCTGATACGACCCTCCCACTCTGATACGACCCTCCCACTCTGATACGACCCTCCCACTCTGCGATGACCCTCCCACTCTGATACGACCCTCCCACTCTGATACGACCCTCCCACTCTGCGACGACCCTCCCACTCTGATACGACCCTCCCACTCTGCGACCGACCCTCCCACTCTGATACGACCCTCCCACTCTGATACGACCCTCCTACTCTGATACGACCCTCCCACTCTGATACGACCCTCCCACTCTGATACGACCCTCCCACTCTGATACGACCCTCCCACTCTGCGACGACCCTCCCACTCTGCGACGACCCTCCCACTCTGCGACGACCCTCCCACTCTGTCTGACGACCCTCCCACTCTGATACGACCCTCCCACTTTGTCTGACGACCCTCCCATTCTGATACGACCCTCCCACTCTGATACGACCCTCCCACTCTGATACGATCCTCCCACTCTGCGACGACCCTCCCACTCTGATACGACCCTCCCACTCTGATACGATCCTCCCACTCTGATACGACCCTCCCAGTCTGATACGACCCTCCCACTCTGCGACGACCCTCCCACTCTGCGACGACCCTCCCACTCTGCGACGACCCTCCCACTCTGATACGACCCTCCCACTTTGTCTGACGACCCTCCCATTCTGATACGACCCTCCCACTCTGATACGACCCTCCCACTCTGATACGATCCTCCCACTCTGCGACGACCCTCCCACTCTGATACGACCCTCCCACTCTGATACGATCCTCCCACTCTGATACGACCCTCCCACTCTGTCTGACGACCCTCCCACTCTGTCTGACGACCCTCCCACTCTGCGACGACCCTCCCACTCTGCGACGACCCTCCCACTCTGTCTGCCAAATTCTTCCTCTTTGCTCTTGTTTTCCTTAATAGGATGTCTGTGGGTCGGAGCCGGGAGGGTCGTCAGCGACATGGGACAGACCTGGGATCGGGTGTGTCCCGGGATAAATACACCTTTCCCCCATTCATTGAGGAGACTTTCTCCACGCAGACACACTGTTGGATTTTGGTTGTGCCATTTCTGTGGGAGGGAGGGGCTGCGCTTAGGGAGGCTGGAGGAGGGGCCATCGCGTGCACCATCTGTGGCCGCAGAGGGCACACTGCCGGTCGGTTCTGGGTTGGTCCCTCTGGGAGTCGAGGCAGCAGGCAGGGCACTCTGGCGTCACCCCAGGTGAGTCTGCACCACTCTCATCCAGAGTCCTCTGTTGTCCACCTGTTTGTACCTGTTTGTTTTCCTGAGTTTTCCCAGCATAAGGCGCTCGTCGTTTCAGGCGCGGCTGGGAATTTTATCGACAGAGCGTTCGCCCTTAGTTTAGGGATCCCCGTTATTATTCCTGTGGTTAGACCTTTCCCGGTACACGCTCTGGATAGTCGACCATTAGGGTCCGGGCTAATCAGGGAAGCCACCATCTCCCTGGCCATGGTGACGCAAGGGGGTCACGAGGAGAAGATCAGTCTCTTCCTCATTGACTCTCCTGCATTTCCCGTGGTGCTAGGCCTTTCCTGGTTGGCTCGTCATAACCCCACCATTTCCTGGCAACAGAGGGCTCTCACGGGGTGGTCGCGAGAGTGCTCGGGGAGGTGTGTAGGGGTTTCCGTTGGTGCTACCACGGTGGAAAGTCCAGACCAGGTCTCCACCGTGCGCATCCCCCCTGAATCTGCCGATTTGGCTCTCGCCTTCTCCAAGAAGAAGGCGACTCAATTACCACCTCATCGACGGGGGGATTGTGCGATAAATCTCCTGGTAGACGCTGCACTTCCCAGGAGTCACGTGTATCCCCTGTCGCAAGCAGAGACGGCGGCTATGGAGACATATGTCTCTGATTCCTGCGTCAGGGGGACATTCGGTCCTCCACTTCACCCGTCACCTCGAGTTTCTTTTTGGTTAAGAAGAAGGACGGAGGTTTACGCCCCGTGCATTGACTATCGAGGTCTCAATCAAATCCCGATGAGGTACAGTTACCCGCTACCTCTCATCGCCACGGCGATTGAGTCAATGCACGGGGCGCGCGTCTTCACTAAACTGGATCTCAGGAGCGCGTACAACCTGGTGCGTATTCAGGAGGGAGACGAGTGGAAGACGGTGTTTAGTACAACCTTTAGGGCATTATGAGTACCTCGTCATGCCGTACGGGTTGATGAACGCTCCATCAGTCTTCCAATCCTTTGTGGACGAGATCTTCAGGGACCTGCACGGGCAGGGTGTAGTGGTGTATATCGATGACATTCTGATATACTCCGCTACACGCCCCGAGCATGTGTCCCTGGTACGCAGGGTGCTGGGTCATGACCTGTACGTCAAGGCTGAGAAATGCCTGTTCTTCCAACAGTCCGTCTCCTTCCTAGGGTACCGCATTTCCACCTCAGGGGTGGAGATGGAGAGTGACCGCATTTCAGCCGTGCGTAATTGGCCGACTCCCACCACGGTAAAGGAGGTGCAGAGGTTTTTAGGGTTTGCCAATTACTACCGGAGGTTAATCCTGTCAGGGATTTCTTCGTCGGAGGACGATATAGCGAAATCATCGTCGGAAAAAGAGGACCAAAATGCAGCAGGGTTGTGATAGTTCATTTTTGAACATTTAATAAACTCAAAAACGAACATACAAAAATAACAAAACGAACTCGCGATTTACAGACAGTCCTGTTAGGCTCACACACGCTAAACACGAAACAATCTCCCACAAATACACAGACAAACACACCCAACTAATATAGGACTTCCAATCAAAGGCAACACCACACAGCTGCCTTCAATTGGAAGTCCACCCCAATTAACTCAACATAGAAACAGATCAACCAGACTACACATAGAAATACATCAACATAGACCATAACTCAAAACCCGGAAATAATAAATCAAACGCCCTCCTAACTAACACACCACCCTGAACCACATAAAACAAATACCCTCTGCCACGTCCTGACCAAACTAAAATGACAATTAACCCTTATACTGGCCAGGACGTGACATATCCGGGGTTTTGGCCAGGTGGCTGCTCCCATTACCTCACTGCTGAAGGGGGGGTCCTGTACGTCTGCAGTGGTCGGCTGAGGCGGACAGGGCTTTTGGGCACCTGAGAGCTCTGTTTACCTCGGCTCCCGTGCTGGCCCATCCGGATCCCTCTTTGGCGTTCATAGTGGAGGTGGACCCGTCTGAGGCTGGGATAGGAGCTATGCTCTCTCAGGCGCTCAGGCACGCCAACGAAGCTCCGCCCCTGTGCTTTCTTCTCGAAGAAGCTCAGCCCGACGGAGCGAAACTATGACGTGGGGGACCGGGGAGCTGTTGGCTGTCGTCAAGGCTTTGAAGGCATGGAGACATTGGCTTGAGGGGGCTAAACAACCTTTTCTCATCTGGACTGACCACCGCAATCTGGAGTACATCCGGGCAGCGAGGAGACTGAATCCTCATCAGGCAAGGTGGGCCATGTTCTTTACCCGTTTTGTGTTTACCATGTCCTACAGACCAGGTTCCCAGAATATGAAGGCAGATGCACTGTCCCGGCTGTATGACACAGAGGAGCGGCCCATGGATCAGACTCCCATACTCCCGGCCTCCTGCCTGGTAGCGCCCGGTCGTGTGGGAGCTGGACGCGGACATTGAGCAGGCGTTGCGTCCAGAGCCCGCTCCCCTCCAGTGTCCCGTCGGGCGTCTGTACGTTCCGTCTGCTGTCCGTGACCAGTTGATCTATTGGGCCCACAAGTCACCCTCCTCTGGTCATCCGGGGATCGGTCGGACGGTGCGCTATCTAACTGGGAAGTACTGGTGGCCCACCTTGGCTAAGGACGTGAGGGTTTATGTTTCCTCTTGCTCAGTGTGCGCCCAGTGCAAGGCCCCTAGGCACATGCCCAGAGGTAAGTTACAACCCTTACCCGTTCCACAACGGCCGTGGTCGCACCTGTCGGTAGATTTCCTTAATGATCTTCCTCCCTCACAGGGTAACACCGCGATCCTGGTCGTTGTGGATTGTTTTTCTCCTCCCTTTGCTCGGTCTCCCTACGGCCCTACAAACTGCGGAGGCTCTGTTTACACAGGTCTTCCGGCACTACGGGGTGCCTGAGGACATAGTGTCTGATCGGGGTCCCCAGTTCACGTCGAGGGTCTGGAGGGCGTTCATGGAACAACTGGGGGTCTCGGTCAGTCTTACCTCAGGGTTTCACCCAGAGAGTAACGGGCAGGTGGAGAGAGTAAACCAGGATGTGGGTAGGTTTCTGAGGTCCTATTTCCATGACTGGCCGGGGGAGTGGGCAGCGTTCGTGCCCTGGGCAGAGATGGCCCAGAACTCGCTCCGCCACTCCTCCACTAACCTTACCCCCTTCCAGTGCGTACTGGGGTATCAGTCAGTTCTGGCTCCTTGGCATCAGAGTCAGACCGAGGCTCCTGCGGTGGACGACTGGTTCTGGCGTGCGGAGGAAACATGGGACGCCGCCCATGTCCACCTTCAGCGCGCCTCGCTGCGTCAGAAAGTGGGCGCAGACCGTCACCGCAGTGAGGACCGGGTCTGGCTCTCGACCCGAAACCTGCCCCTTCGCCTGCCCTGCCGGAAGCTGGGCCCACGGTTTGTGGGGCCATTCAAAGTCCCGAGGAGACTGAACGAGGTGCGTTACAGGTTACCGCTTCCCCCCGATTACCGTATTAACCCCTCGTTCCATGTGTCTCTCCTCAGGCCGGTGGTGGTTGGTCCGCTCCAGGAATCTGAGGTGCGGGAGGTTCCTCTGCCCCCTCTGGACATCGAGGGGGCCCCGGCGTACTCTGTTCATTCCATCCTGGATTCGAGACGTTGGGCGGGTGGCCTTCAGTACCTCATGGAGTGGGAGGGGTACGGATCGGAGGAGAGGCGCTGGGTTCCGGTGGCGGATGTGTTGGACCCTGAACTGCTGCGCGAGTTCCACCGTCGCCGGCCGGATCGCCCTGCGCCTCGCCCTCTGGGTCGTCCCCGAGGTCGGTGCCAACGCGCTGCTGGAGCCACGGGGGGGTACTGTCACGACTTCCGCTGAAGTCGGCTCCTCTCCTTGTTCGGGCGGCGTTCGGCGGTCAATGTCACCGGCTTTTCTAGGCCATCGCCGCTCCATTTGTTTTGTCTTGTTCCCTGCACACCTGGTTTTCATTCCCTAATCACACAGCATGTATTTATTCCTCTGTTCCCCTCCATGTCTTTGTGTGAGATTGTAATTGTTACGTGTTTCGTGTGTACCCAGGCTGGGTTTTTGTCCGTTAGTTTTTGGGAAACACTGACAGACTCTCAGAACATCCTTCAGCAATGGGAAAACACTAAAAGAATCCAGACTGACAACGTTTAAACACCAAATAACGTAGAGCAGAAAATAGGCCGATACCCGCTAATTATCATAATCCAGGAAAAAAAAAAACGTTAAATTCTACAACCACCTAAAAGGAAGCGATTCCCAAACCTTCCATAACAAAGCCATCACCTACAGAGAGATGAACCTGGAGAAGAGTCCCCCTAAGCAAGCTGGTCCTGGGGCTCTGTTCACAAACACAAACAGACCCCACAGGGCCCCAGGACAGCAACACAAACAGACCCCACAGGGCCCCAGGACAGCAACACAAACAGACCCCACAACCAAATCATGTGAAAATAAAAATATATTTACTTTGGAAAGAATTAACAAAAAAACAGAGCAAACTAGAATGCTATTTGTCCCTAAACAGAGAGGACACAGAGGCAGAATACCTGACCACTGTGACTGACCCAAACTTAACAGACGCTTTGACAGGTTATATCCTGCCTGTTTGGCCCTGTCCGGGGGCATCATCGGATGGGGCCACAGTGTCTTCTGATCCCTCCTGTCTCAGCCTCCAGTATTTATGCTGCAGTAGTTTATGTGTCGGGGGGCTAGGGTCAGTCTGTTACATCTGGGGTATTTCTCTTGTCTTGTCCGGTGTCCTGTGTGAATTTAAATATGCTCTCTCTAATTCTCTCTTTCTCTCTTTCTCTCTTTCTCTCATTCAACCAGGATACTGCTGAACTCTGCCATTCAACCAGGATACTGCTGAACTCTGCCTTTCAACCAGGATACTACTGAACTCTGCCATTCAACCAGGATACTGCTGAACTCTGCCATTCAACCAGGATACTGCTGAACTCTGCCATTCAACCAGGATACTGCTGAACTCTGCCATTCAACCAGGATACTGCTGAACTCTGCCATTCAACCAGGATACTGCTGAACTCTGCCATTCAACCAGGATACTGCTGAACTCTGCCATTCAACCAGGATACTGCTGAACTCTGCCACACAACCAGGATACTGCTGAACTCTGCCATTCAACCAGGATACTGCTGAACTCTGCCATTCAACCAGGATACGGCTGAACTCTGCTATTGAACCAGGATACTGCTGAACTCTACCATTCAACCAGGATACTGCTGAACTCTGCCATTCAACCAGGATACTGCTGAACTCTGCCATTCAACCAGGATACTGCTGAACTCTGCCATTCAACCTGGATACTGCTGAACTCTGCCATTCAACCAGGATACTGCTGAACTCTGCCATTCAACCAGGATACTGCTGAACTCTGCTATTCAACCAGGATACTGCTGAACTCTGCCATTCAACCAGGATACTGCTGAACTCTGCCATTCAACCAGGATACTGCTGAACTCTGCCATTCAACCAGGATACTGCTGAACGCTGCCATTCAACCAGGATACTGCTGAACTCTGCCATTCAACCAGGATACTGCTGAACTCTGCCATTCAACCAGGATACTGCTGAACTCTGCCATTCAACCAGGATATTGCTGAACTCTGCTATTCAACCAGGATACTGCTGAACTCTACCATTCAACCAGGATACTGCTGAACTCTGCCATTCAACCAGGATACTGCTGAACTCTGCCATTCAACCAGGATACTGCTGAACTCTGCCATTCAACCTGGATACTGCTGAACTCTGCCATTCAACCAGGATACTGCTGAACTCTGCCATTCAACCAGGATACTGCTGAACTCTGCCATTCAACCAGGATACTGCTGAACGCTGCCATTCAACCAGGATACTGCTGAACTCTGCCATTCATGAACCAGGATACTGCTGAACTCTGCCATTCAACCAGGATACTGCTGAACTCAACCAGTATACTGCTAAACTCTGCCATTGAACCAGGAAACTGCTGAACTCTGCCATTCAACCAGGATACTGCTGAACTCAACCAGGATACTGCTGAACTCTGCCATTCAAGCAGGATACTGCTGAACTCTGCCATTCAACCAGGATACTGCTGAACTCTGCCATTCAACCAGGATACTGCTGAACTCTGCCACACAACCAGGATACTGCTGAACTCTGCCATTCAACCAGGATACTGCTGAACTCTGCCATTCAACCAGGATACTGCTGAACTCTGCTATTGAACCAGGATACTGCTGAACTCTACCATTCAACCAGGATACTGCTGAACTCTGCCATTCAACCAGGATACTGCTGAACTCTGCCATTCAACCAGGATACTGCTGAACTCTGCCATTAAACCTGGATACTGCTGAACTCTGCCATTCAACCAGGATACTGCTGAACTCTGCCATTCAACCAGGATACTGCTGAACTCTGCTATTCAACCAGGATACTGCTGAACTCTGCCATTCAACCAGGATACTGCTGAACTCTGCCATTCAACCAGGATACTGCTGAACTCTGCCATTCAACCAGGATACTGCTGAACGCTGCCATTCAACCAGGATACTGCTGAACTCTGCCATTCAACCAGGATACTGCTGAACTCTGCCATTCAACCAGGATACTGCTGAACTCTGCCATTCAACCTGGATACTGCTGAACTCTGCCATTCAACCAGGATACTGCTGAACTCTGCCATTCAACCAGGATACTGCTGAACTCTGCTATTCAACCAGGATACTGCTGAACTCTGCCATTCAACCAGGATACTGCTGAACTCTGCCATTCAACCAGGATACTGCTGAACTCTGCCATTCAACCAGGATACTGCTGAACGCTGCCATTCAACCAGGATACTGCTGAACTCTGCCATTCAACCAGGATACTGCTGAACTCTGCCATTCAACCAGGATACTGCTGAACTCTGCCATTCAACCAGGATACTGCTGAACTCTGCTATTCAACCAGGATACTGCTGAACTCTACCATTCAACCAGGATACTGCTGAACTCTGCCATTCAACCAGGATACTGCTGAACTCTGCCATTCAACCAGGATACTGCTGAACTCTGCCATTCAACCTGGATACTGCTGAACTCTGCCATTCAACCAGGATACTGCTGAACTCTGCCATTCAACCAGGATACTGCTGAACTCTGCCATTCAACCAGGATACTGCTGAACGCTGCCATTCAACCAGGATACTGCTGAACTCTGCCATTCATGAACCAGGATACTGCTGAACTCTGCCATTCAACCAGGATACTGCTGAACTCAACCAGTATACTGCTAAACTCTGCCATTGAACCAGGAAACTGCTGAACTCTGCCATTCAACCAGGATACTGCTGAACTCAACCAGGATACTGCTGAACTCTGCCATTCAACCAGGATACTGCTGAACTCTGCCATTCAACCAGGATACTGCTGAACTCTGCCATTCAACCAGGATACTGCTGAACTCTGCCATTCAACCAGGATACTGCTGAACTCTGCCACACAACCAGGATACTGCTGAACTCTGCCATTCAACCAGGATACTGCTGAACTCTGCCATTCAACCAGGATACTGCTGAACTCTGCTATTGAACCAGGATACTGCTGAACTCTACCATTCAACCAGGATACTGCTGAACTCTGCCATTCAACCAGGATACTGCTGAACTCTGCCATTCAACCAGGATACTGCTGAACTCTGCCATTCAACCTGGATACTGCTGAACTCTGCCATTCAACCAGGATACTGCTGAACTCTGCCATTCAACCAGGATACTGCTGAACTCTGCTATTCAACCAGGATACTGCTGAACTCTGCCATTCAACCAGGATACTGCTGAACTCTGCCATTCAACCAGGATACTGCTGAACTCTGCCATTCAACCAGGATACTGCTGAACGCTGCCATTCAACCAGGATACTGCTGAACTCTGCCATTCAACCTGGATACTGCTGAACTCTGCCATTCAACCAGGATACTGCTGAACTCTGCCATTCAACCAGGATACTGCTGAACACAACCAGGATACTGCTGAACTCTGCCATTCAACCAGGATACTGCTGAACTCTGCCATTCAACCAGGATACTGCTGAACTCTGCCATTCAACCAGGATACTGCTGAACTCTGCTATTCAACCAGGATACTGCTGAACTCTACCATTCAACCAGGATACTGCTGAACTCTGCCATTCAACCAGGATACTGCTGAACTCAACCAGGATACTGCTGAACTCTGCCATTCAACCAGGATACTGCTGAACTCTGCTATTCAACCAGGATACTGCTGAACTCTACCATTCAACCAGGATACTGCTGAACTCTGCCATTCAACCAGGATACTGCTGAACTCTGCCTTTCAACCAGGATACTACTGAACTCTGCCATTCAACCAGGATACTGCTGAACTCTGCCATTCAACCAGGATACTGCTGAACTCTGCCATTCAACCAGGATACTGCTGAACTCTGCCATTCAACCAGGATACTGCTGAACTCTGCCATTCAACCAGGATACTGCTGAACTCTGCCATTCAACCAGGATACTGCTGAACTCTGCCATTCAACCAGGATACTGCTGAACTCTGCCACACAACCAGGATACTGCTGAACTCTGCCATTCAACCAGGATACTGCTGAACTCTGCCATTCAACCAGGATACGGCTGAACTCTGCTATTGAACCAGGATACTGCTGAACTCTACCATTCAACCAGGATACTGCTGAACTCTGCCATTCAACCAGGATACTGCTGAACTCTGCCATTCAACCAGGATACTGCTGAACTCTGCCATTCAACCTGGATACTGCTGAACTCTGCCATTCAACCAGGATACTGCTGAACTCTGCCATTCAACCAGGATACTGCTGAACTCTGCTATTCAACCAGGATACTGCTGAACTCTGCCATTCAACCAGGATACTGCTGAACTCTGCCATTCAACCAGGATACTGCTGAACTCTGCCATTCAACCAGGATACTGCTGAACGCTGCCATTCAACCAGGATACTGCTGAACTCTGCCATTCAACCAGGATACTGCTGAACTCTGCCATTCAACCAGGATACTGCTGAACTCTGCCATTCAACCAGGATACTGCTGAACTCTGCTATTCAACCAGGATACTGCTGAACTCTACCATTCAACCAGGATACTGCTGAACTCTGCCATTCAACCAGGATACTGCTGAACTCTGCCATTCAACCAGGATACTGCTGAACTCTGCCATTCAACCTGGATACTGCTGAACTCTGCCATTCAACCAGGATACTGCTGAACTCTGCCATTCAACCAGGATACTGCTGAACTCTGCCATTCAACCAGGATACTGCTGAACGCTGCCATTCAACCAGGATACTGCTGAACTCTGCCATTCATGAACCAGGATACTGCTGAACTCTGCCATTCAACCAGGATACTGCTGAACTCAACCAGTATACTGCTAAACTCTGCCATTGAACCAGGAAACTGCTGAACTCTGCCATTCAACCAGGATACTGCTGAACTCAACCAGGATACTGCTGAACTCTGCCATTCAACCAGGATACTGCTGAACTCTGCCATTCAACCAGGATACTGCTGAACTCTGCCATTCAACCAGGATACTGCTGAACTCTGCCATTCAACCAGGATACTGCTGAACTCTGCCACACAACCAGGATACTGCTGAACTCTGCCATTCAACCAGGATACTGCTGAACTCTGCCATTCAACCAGGATACTGCTGAACTCTGCTATTGAACCAGGATACTGCTGAACTCTACCATTCAACCAGGATACTGCTGAACTCTGCCATTCAACCAGGATACTGCTGAACTCTGCCATTCAACCAGGATACTGCTGAACTCTGCCATTCAACCTGGATACTGCTGAACTCTGCCATTCAACCAGGATACTGCTGAACTCTGCCATTCAACCAGGATACTGCTGAACTCTGCTATTCAACCAGGATACTGCTGAACTCTGCCATTCAACCAGGATACTGCTGAACTCTGCCATTCAACCAGGATACTGCTGAACTCTGCCATTCAACCAGGATACTGCTGAACGCTGCCATTCAACCAGGATACTGCTGAACTCTGCCATTCAACCTGGATACTGCTGAACTCTGCCATTCAACCAGGATACTGCTGAACTCTGCCATTCAACCAGGATACTGCTGAACACAACCAGGATACTGCTGAACTCTGCCATTCAACCAGGATACAGCTGAACTCTGCCATTCAACCAGGATACTGCTGAACTCTGCCATTCAACCAGGATACTGCTGAACTCTGCCATTCAACCAGGATACTGCTGAACTCTGCCATTCAACCAGGATACTGCTGAACTCTACCATTCAACCAGGATACTGCTGAACTCTACCATTCAACCATGATACTGCTGAACTCTGCCATTCAACCTGGATACTGCTGAACTCTGCCATTCAACCAGGATACTGCTGAACTCTGCCATTCAACCAGGATACTGCTGAACTCTGCCATTCAACCAGGATACTGCTGAACTCTGCCATTCAACCAGGATACTGCTGAACTCTGCCATTCAACCAGGATACTGCTGAACTCTGCCATTCAACCAGGATACTGCTGAACACAACCAGGATACTGCTGAACTCTGCCATTCAACCAGGATACTGCTGAACTCTGCCATTCAACCAGGATACTGCTGAACTCTGCCATTCAACCAGGATACTGCTGAACTCTGCCATTCAACCAGGATACTGCTGAACTCTGCTATTCAACCAGGATATTGCTGAACTCTACCATTCAACCAGGATACTGCTGAACTCTGCCATTCAACCAGGATACTGCTGAACTCAACCAGGATACTGCTGAACTCTGCCATTCAACCAGGATACTGCTGAACTCTGCTATTCAACCAGGATACTGCTGAACTCTACCATTCAACCAGGATACTGCTGAACTCTGCCATTCAACCAGGATACTGCTGAACTCTGCCATTCAACCAGGATACTACTGAACTCTGCCATTCAACCAGGATACTGCTGAACTCTGCCATTCAACCAGGATACTGCTGAACTCTGCCATTCAACCAGGATACTGCTGAACTCTGCCATTCAACCAGGATACTGCTGAACTCTGCCATTCAACCAGGATACTGCTGAACTCTGCCATTCAACCAGGATACTGCTGAACTCTGCCATTCAACCAGGATACTGCTGAACTCTGCTATTCAACCAGGATATTGCTGAACTCTACCATTCAACCAGGATACTGCTGAACTCTGCCATTCAACCAGGATACTGCTGAACTCAACCAGGATACTGCTGAACTCTGCCATTCAACCAGGATACTGCTGAACTCTGCTATTCAACCAGGATACTGCTGAACTCTACCATTCAACCAGGATACTGCTGAACTCTGCCATTCAACCAGGATACTGCTGAACTCTGCCATTCAACCAGGATACTACTGAACTCTGCCATTCAACCAGGATACTGCTGAACTCTGCCATTCAACCAGGATACTGCTGAACTCTGCCATTCAACCAGGATACTGCTGAACTCTGCCATTCAACCAGGATACTGCTGAACTCTGCCATTCAACCAGGATACTGCTGAACTCTGCCATTCAACCAGGATACTGCTGAACTCTACCATTCAACCAGGATACTGCTGAACACAACCAGGATACTGCTGAACTCTGCTGTTTAATGTGTCTCCTGGCCTCTATAATGTGTGTGTGTGTGTGTGTGTGTGTGTGTGTGTGTGTGTCTGTGTCTGTGTGTGTGTGTGTGTGTGTGTGTCTTTAATCAGCAGTAAATCTCTCAATCCCGGTTTACAGAGAGGCACATCTGGACATGTTATGAAACCACATTTCATAAGTCAACACACACACACACACACACACACACACATCGCAGGGTTCAGGGTAGTGCCTGATTCAACACAGGGTCCCTCGGGCCGAGCAGAAGCTGTGTGACGGGGTTCAGGGTTCAGGGGTCAGGGGTCAGGGTTCAGGGTTCAGGGTTCAGGGGTTCAGGGGTCAGGGGTCAGGGTTCAGGGGTCAGGGTTCAGGGTTCAGGGGTCAGGGGTCAGGGTTCAGGGGTCAGGGTTCAGGGTAGCTATTTACTTCCATGTTGTTTGGTTAGTTGCGTCATTCCACACATTGTGTTAAATCTGTTTGTATTTTCTCTAAATCCCTTTCAGTATTTTCTCTAAATCCCTTTCAGTATTTTCTCTAAATCCCTTTCAGTATTTTCTCTAAATCCCTTTCAATATTTTCTCTAAATCCCTTTCAGTATTTTATCTAAATCTGTTTCAGTATTTTCTCTAAATCCCTTTCAGTATTTTCTCTAAATCCCTTTCAGTATTTTCTCTAAATCCCTTTCAGTATTTTCTCTAAATCCCTTTCAGTATTTTCTCTAAATCCCTTTCAGTATTTTCTCTAAAATCCCTTTCAGTATTTTCTCTAAATCCCGTTCAGTATTTTCTCTAAATCCCTTTCAGTATTTTCTCTAAAATCCCTTTCAGTATTTTTTTTAAATCCATTTCTACCATTTTGATGTATAAGATGATCCATTTCCCCATATAAAGGTTTTAGTTACCTAGAGAGATACGGGATGTGGAGGCTGCTCTAACGGGCCTTATTCAGCTCATAAAGGTTTTAGTTACCTAGAGAGATACGGGATGTGGAGGCTGCTCTAACACGCCTTATTCAGCTCATAAAGGTTTTAGTTACCTAGAGAGATACGGGATGTGGAGGCTGCTCTAACGGGCCTTATTCAGCTCATAAAGGTTTTAGTTACCTAGAGAGATACGGGATGTGGAGGCTGCTCTAACGGGCCTTATTCAGCTCATAAAGGTTTTAGTTACCTAGAGAGATACGGGATGTGGAGGCTGCTCTAACGGGCCTTATTCAGCTCATAAAGGTTTTAGTTACCTAGAGAGATACGGGATGTGGAGGCTGCTCTAACGGGACTTATTTAGCTCATAAAGGTTTTAGTTACCTAGAGAGATACGGGATGTGGAGGCTGCTCTAACGGGCCTTATTCAGCTCATAAAGGTTTTAGTTACCTAGAGAGCTACGGGATGTGGAGGCTGCTCTAACGGGCCTTATTCAGCTCATAAAGGTTTTAGTTACCTAGAGAGATACGGGATGTGGAGGCTGCTCTAACGGGCCTTATTCAGCTCATAAAGGTTTTAGTTACCTAGAGAGATACGGGATGTGGAGGCTGCTCTAACGGGCCTTATTCAGCTCATAAAGGTTTTAGTTACCTAGAGAGATACGGGATGTGGAGGCTGCTCTAACGGGCCTTATTCAGCTCATAAAGGTTTTAGTTACCTAGAGAGATACGGGATGTGGAGGCTGCTCTAACGGGCCTTATTCAGCTCATAAAGGTTTTAGTTACCTAGAGAGATACGGGATGTGGAGGCTGCTCTAACGGGCCTTATTCAGCTCATAAAGGTTTTAGTTACCTAGAGAGATACGGGATGTGGAGGCTGCTCTAACGGGCCTTATTCAGCTCATAAAGGTTTTAGTTACCTAGAGAGATACGGGATGTGGAGGCTGCTCTAACGGGCCTTATTCAGCTCATAAAGGTTTTAGTTACCTAGAGAGATACGGGATGTGGAGGCTGCTCTAACGGGCCTTATTCAGCTCATAAAGGTTTTAGTTACCTAGAGAGATACGGGATGTGGAGGCTGCTCTAACGGGCCTTATTCAGCTCATAAAGGTTTTAGTTACCTAGAGAGATACGGGATGTGGATGCTGCTCTAACGGGCCTTATTCAGCTCATAAAGGTTTTAGTTACCTAGAGAGATACGGGATGTGGAGGCTGCTCTAACTGGCCTTATTCAGCTCATAAAGGTTTTAGTTACCTAGAGAGATACGGGATGTGGAGTCTGCTCTAACGGGCCTTATTCAGCTCATAAAGGTTTTAGTTACCTAGAGAGATACGGGATGTGGAGGCTGCTCTAACGGGCCTTATTCAGCTCATAAAGGTTTTAGTTACCTAGAGAGATACGGGATGTGGAGGCTGCTCTAACGGGCCTTATTCAGCTCATAAAGGTTTTAGTTACCTAGAGAGATACGGGATGTGGGGGATACTCTAACGGGCCTTATTCAGCTCATAAAGGTTTTAGTTACCTAGAGAGATACGGGATGTGGAGGCTGCTCTAACGGGCCTTATTCAGCTCATAAAGGTTTTAGTTACCTAGAGAGATACGGGATGTGGGGGGATACTCTAACGGGCCTTATTCAGCTCATAAAGGTTTTAGTTACCTAGAGAGATACGGGATGTGGAGGCTGCTCTAACGGGCCTTATTCAGCTCATAAAGGTTTTAGTTACCTAGAGAGATACGGGATGTGGGGGCTGCTCTAACGGGCCTTATTCAGCTCATAAAGGTTTTAGTTACCTAGAGAGATACGGGATGTGGAGGCTGCTCTAACGGGCCTTATTCAGCTCATAAAGGTTTTAGTTACCTAGAGAGATACGGGATGTGGAGGCTGCTCTAACGGGCCTTATTCAGCTCATAAAGGTTTTAGTTACCTAGAGAGATACGGGATGTGGAGGCTGCTCTAACGGGCCTTATTCAGCTCATAAAGGTTTTAGTTACCTAGAGAGATACGGGATGTGGAGGCTGCTCTAACACGCCTTATTCAGCTCATAAAGGTTTTAGTTACCTAGAGAGATACGGGATGTGGAGGCTGCTCTAACGGGCCTTATTCAGCTCATAAAGGTTTTAGTTACCTAGAGAGATACGGAATGTGGAGGCTGCTCTAACACGCCTTATTCAGCTCATAAAGGTTTTAGTTACCTAGAGAGATACGGGATGTGGAGGCTGCTCTAACGGGCCTTATTCAGCTCATAAAGGTTTTAGTTACCTAGAGAGATACGGGATGTGGAGGCTGCTCTAACGGGCCTTATTCAGCTCATAAAGGTTTTAGTTACCTAGAGAGATACGGGATGTGGAGGCTGCTCTAACGGGCCTTATTCAGCTCATAAAGGTTTTAGTTACCTAGAGAGATACGGGATGTGGAGGCTGCTCTAACACGCCTTATTCAGCTCATAAAGGTTTTAGTTACCTAGAGAGATACGGGATGTGGAGGCTGCTCTAACGGGCCTTATTCAGCTCATAAAGGTTTTAGTTACCTAGAGAGATACGGGATGCGGAGGCTGCTCTAACACGCCTTATTCAGCTCATAAAGGTTTTAGTTACCTAGAGAGATACGGGATGCGGAGGCTGCTCTAACGGGCCTTATTCAGCTCATAAAGGTTTTAGTTACCTAGAGAGATACGGGATGTGGAGGCTGCTCTAACGGGCCTTATTCAGCTCATAAAGGTTTTAGTTACCTAGAGAGATACGGGATGTGGAGGCTGCTCTAACGGGCCTTATTCAGCTCATAAAGGTTTTAGTTACCTAGAGAGATACGGGATGTGGAGGCTGCTCTAACGGGCCTTATTCAGCTCATAAAGGTTTTAGTTACCTAGAGAGATACGGGATGCGGAGGCCGCTCTAACGGGCCTTATTCAGCTCATAAAGGTTTTAGTTACCTAGAGAGATACGGGATGTGGAGGCCGCTCTAACGGGCCTTATTCAGCTCATAAAGGTTTTAGTTACCTAGAGAGATACGGGATGTGGAGGCTGCTCTAACGGGCCTTATTCAGCTCATAAAGGTTTTAGTTACCTAGAGAGATACGGGATGTGGAGGCTGCTCTAATGGGCCTTATTCAGCTCATAAAGGTTTTAGTTACCTAGAGAGATACGGGATGTGGGGGGCTGCTCTAACGGGCCTTATTCAGCTCATAAAGGTTTTAGTTACCTAGAGAGATACGGGATGTGGAGGCTGCTCTAACGGGCCTTATTCAGCTCATAAAGGTTTTAGTTACCTAGAGAGATACGGGATGTGGGGGCTGCTCTAACGGGCCTTATTCAGCTCATAAAGGTTTTAGTTACCTAGAGAGATACGGGATGTGGGGGCTGCTCTAACGGGCCTTATTCAGCTCATAAAGGTTTTAGTTACCTAGAGAGATACGGGATGTGGAGGCCGCTCTAACGGGCCTTATTCAGCTCATAAAGGTTTTAGTTACCTAGAGAGATACGGGATGTGGAGGCTGCTCTAACACGCCTTATTCAGCTCATAAAGGTTTTAGTTACCTAGAGAGATACGGGATGTGGAGGCCGCTCTAACGGGCCTTATTCAGCTCATAAAGGTTTTAGTTACCTAGAGAGATACGGGATGTGGAGGCTGCTCTAACACGCCTTATTCAGCTCATAAAGGTTTTAGTTACCTAGAGAGATACGGGATGTGGAGGCTGCTCTAACGGGCCTTATTCAGCTCATAAAGGTTTTAGTTACCTAGAGAGATACGGGATGTGGAGGCTGCTCTAACACGCCTTATTCAGCTCATAAAGGTTTTAGTTACCTAGAGAGATACGGGATGTGGAGGCTGCTCTAACACGCCTTATTCAGCTCATAAAGGTTTTAGTTACCTAGAGAGATACGGGATGTGGAGGCTGCTCTAACGGGCCTTATTCAGCTCATAAAGGTTTTAGTTACCTAGAGAGATACGGGATGTGGAGGCTGCTCTAACACGCCTTATTCAGCTCATAAAGGTTTTAGTTACCTAGAGAGATACGGGATGTGGAGGCTGCTCTAACGGGCCTTATTCAGCTCATAAAGGTTTTAGTTACCTAGAGAGATACGGGATGTGGAGGCTGCTCTAACGGGCCTTATTCAGCTCATAAAGGTTTTAGTTACCTAGAGAGATACGGGATGTGGAGGCTGCTCTAACACGCCTTATTCAGCTCATAAAGGTTTTAGTTACCTAGAGAGATACGGGATGTGGAGGCTGCTCTAACGGGCCTTATTCAGCTCATAAAGGTTTTAGTTACCTAGAGAGATACGGGATGTGGGGGCTGCTCTAACACGCCTTATTCAGCTCATAAAGGTTTTAGTTACCTAGAGAGATACGGGATGTGGAGGCTGCTCTAACGGGCCTTATTCAGCTCATAAAGGTTTTAGTTACCTAGAGAGATACGGGATGTGGAGGCTGCTCTAACGGGCCTTATTCAGCTCATAAAGGTTTTAGTTACCTAGAGAGATACGGGATGTGGAGGCCGCTCTAACGGGCCTTATTCAGCTCATAAAGGTTTTAGTTACCTAGAGAGATACGGGATGTGGAGGCTGTGTGTGTCTCAGTGAGCCTGAAGGGACAAAGGCTCTGATCAGAGAAAGCATTGTTATCCTCCAAAAGAGGAACACTCTGCCTCCATCTCTCCCTCCCTCCCTCCCCCTCTCTACCTCCATCTTCCCTCTCTCTTTCCCTCCCCCTCTTTCCCTCTCTCCCTCTCCCCCTCTCTCTACCTCCATCTTCCCCCTCTCTCCCTATCTCTTTCCCTCCCCCTCTCTCCCCCTCTCTACCTCCATCTTCCCCCTCTCTCCCTATCTCTTTCCCTCCCCTCTCTCCCCCTCTCTACCTCCATCTTCACTCTCTCTTTCCCTCCCCCTCTATCCCTCTCTCCCTCTCCCCCTCTCTCTACCTCCATCTTCCCCTCTCTCCCTATCTCTTTCCCTCCCCCTCTCTCCCCTCTCTACCTCCATCTTCCCCCCTCTCTCCCTCTCTCTTTCCCTCCCCTCTCTCCCTCTCTCTCTACCTCCATCTTCTCCCTCTCTCTTTCCCTCCCCTCTCCCCCTCTCTCTCCCTCCATAGTGGGGTGGCTGTGTCTACCTCGACTGGGCTTGAACTTTCACCTGCTCTCTCTCTCTTCTCCCTCTCTCTACCTCCATCTTCTCCCTCTCCCCCTCTCTCTACCTCCATCTTCTCCCTCTCCCCCTCTCTCTACCTCCATCTTCTCCCTCTCCCCCTCTCTCTACCTCCATCTTCCCCCTCTCTCCCTCTCTCTACCTCCATCTTCCCCCTCTCTCTCCCTCTCTCTACCTCCATCTTCCCCCTCTCTCTCCCTCTCTCTACCTCCATCTTCCCCCTCTCTCTCCCTCTCTCTACCTCCATCTTCTCCCTCTCCCCCTCTCTCTACCTCCATCTTCCCCCTATCTCTCCCTCTCTCTACCTCCATCTTCCCCCTCTCTCTCCCTCTCTCTACCTCCATCTTCTCCCTCTCCCCCTCTCTCTACCTCCATCTTCCCCCCTCTCTCTCCCTCTCTCTACCTCCATCTTCCCCCTCTCTCTCCCTCTCTCTACCTCCATCTTCTCCCTCTCTCCCTCTCTCTACCTCCATCTTCTCCCTCTCCCTCTCTCCCTACCTCCATCTTCCCCCTCTCTCTACCTCCATCT